>NC_039515.1:6156227-6178024 GCF_003672135.1 Ooceraea biroi
CCATTTGAAATATAAAGTCCTGTAGAGCGGAAAAAAGTTAGAAAAGACAAATGCAAGTTTTTAACTTTTTTCCATTTTCCACAAATGAAGTATAGATAGAAAGAAAGTCCGCTCTACAGGACTTTATATTCAAAATGGAAAAAAGTTAGAAAAGACAAATGCAAGTTTTTAACTTTTTTCCATTTTCCACAAATAAAGTATAGAAAGAAAGTCCGCTCTACAGGACTTTATATTCAAAATGGAAAAAAGTTAGAAAAGACAAATGCAAGTTTTTAACTTTTTTCCATTTTCCACAAATGAAGTATAGATAGAAAGAAAGTCCGCTCTACAGGACTTTATATTCAAAATGGAAAAATGTTAGAAAAGACAAATGCAAGTTTTTAACTTTTTTCCATTTTCCACAAATAAAGTATAGAAAGAAAGTCCGCTCTACAGGACTTTATATTCAAAATGGAAAAAAGTTAGAAAAGACAAATGCAAGTTTTTAACTTTTTGCCATTTTCCACAAATGAAGTATAGATAGAAAGAAAGTCCGCTCTACAGGACTTTATATTCAAAATGGAAAAAAGTTAGAAAAGACAAATGCAAGTTTTTAACTTTTTTCCATTTTCCACAAATGAAGTATAGATAGAAAGAAAGTCCGCTCTACAGGACTTTATATTCAAAATGGAAAAAAGTTAGAAAAGACAAATGCAAGTTTTTAACTTTTTTCCATTTTCCACAAATGAAGTATAGATAGAAAGAAAGTCCGCTCTACAGGACTTTATATTTAAAGTGGAAAAAAGTTAGAAAAGACAAATGCAAGTTTTTAACTTTTTGCCATTTTCCACAAATGAAGTATAGATAGAAAGAAAGTCCGCTCTACAGGACTTTATATTGAAAATGGAAAAAAGTTAGAAAAGACAAATGCAAGTTTTTAACTTTTTTCTATTTTCCACAAATAAAGTATAGATAGAAAGTCCGCTCTACAGGACTTTATATTGAAAATGGAAAAAAGTTAGAAAAGACAAATGCAAGTTTTTAACTTTTTGCCATTTTCCACAAATGAAGTATAGATAGAAAGAAAGTCCGCTCTACAGGACTTTATATTCAAAATGGAAAAAAGTTAGAAAAGACAAATGCAAGTTTTTAACTTTTTGCCATTTTCCACAAATGAAGTATAGATAGAAAGAAAGTCCGCTCTACAGGACTTTATATTCAAAATGGAAAAAAGTTAGAAAAGACAAATGCAAGTTTTTAACTTTTTTCCATTTTCCACAAATGAAGTATAGATAGAAAGAAAGTCCGCTCTACAGGACTTTATATTCAAAATTGAAAAAAGTTAGAAAAGACAAATGCAAGTTTTTAACTTTTTTTCATTTTCCACAAATGAAGTATAGATAGAAAGAAAGTCCGCTCTACAGGACTTTATATTTAAAGTGGAAAAAAGTTAGAAAAGACAAATGCAAGTTTTTAACTTTTTGCCATTTTCCACAAATGAAGTATAGATAGAAAGAAAGTCCGCTCTACAGGACTTTATATTGAAAATGGAAAAAAGTTAGAAAAGACAAATGCAAGTTTTTAACTTTTTTCTATTTTCCACAAATAAAGTATAGATAGAAAGTCCGCTCTACAGGACTTTATATTGAAAATGGAAAAAAGTTAGAAAAGACAAATGCAAGTTTTTAACTTTTTGCCATTTTCCACAAATGAAGTATAGATAGAAAGAAAGTCCGCTCTACAGGACTTTATATTCAAAATGGAAAAAAGTTAGAAAAGACAAATGCAAGTTTTTAACTTTTTTCCATTTTCCACAAATGAAGTATAGATAGAAAGAAAGTCCGCTCTACAGGACTTTATATTCAAAATGGAAAAATGTTAGAAAAGACAAATGCAAGTTTTTAACTTTTTTCCATTTTCCACAAATGAAGTATAGATAGAAAGAAAGTCCGCTCTACAGGAC
The DNA here is from genome assembly GCF_003672135.1 of Ooceraea biroi. NCBI lineage: Eukaryota > Metazoa > Arthropoda > Insecta > Hymenoptera > Formicidae > Ooceraea > Ooceraea biroi. The sequence continues at coordinate 6,158,170 of NC_039515.1, forward strand.
TTTATATTGAAAATGGAAAAAAGTTAGAAAAGACAAATGCAAGTTTTTAACTTTTTTCCATTTTCCACAAATGAAGTATAGATAGAAAGAAAGTCCGCTCTACAGGACTTTATATTCAAAATGGAAAAAAGTTAGAAAAGACAAATGCAAGTTTTTAACTTTTTTCCATTTTCCACAAATGAAGTATAGATAGAAAGAAAGTCCGCTCTACAGGACTTTATATTCAAAATGGAAAAAAGTTAGAAAAGACAAATGCAAGTTTTTAACTTTTTTCCATTTTCCACAAATGAAGTATAGATAGAAAGAAAGCCCGCTCTACAGGACTTTATATTAAAATAGAAAAAAGTTAGAAAAGACAAATGCAAGTTTTTAACTTTTTTCCGTTTTCCACAAATGAAGTATAGATAGAAAGAAAGTCCGCTCTACAGGACTTTATATTTAAAGTGGAAAAAAGTTAGAAAAGACAAATGCAAGTTTTTAACTTTTTGCCATTTTCCACAAATGAAGTATAGATAGAAAGAAAGTCCGCTCTACAGGACTTTATATTGAAAATGGAAAAAAGTTAGAAAAGACAAATGCAAGTTTTTAACTTTTTTCCATTTTCCACAAATGAAGTATAGATAGAAAGAAAGTCCGCTCTACAGGACTTTATATTCAAAATGGAAAAAAGTTAGAAAAGACAAATGCAAGTTTTTAACTTTTTTCCGTTTTCCACAAATGAAGTATAGATAGAAAGAAAGTCCGTTCTACAGGACTTTATATTTAAAGTGGAAAAAAGTTAGAAAAGACAAATGCAAGTTTTTAACTTTTTTCCATTTTCCACAAATAAAGTATAGATAGAAAGTCCGCTCTACAGGACTTTATATTGAAAATGGAAAAAAGTTAGAAAAGACAAATGCAAGTTTTTAACTTTTTTCCATTTTCACAAATGAAGTATAGATAGAAAGAAAGTCCGCTCTACAGGACTTTATATTCAAAATGGAAAAAAGTTAGAAAAGACAAATGCAAGTTTTTAACTTTTTTCCATTTTCCACAAATGAAGTATAGATAGAAAGAAAGTCCGCTCTACAGGACTTTATATTCAAAATGGAAAAAAGTTAGAAAAGACAAATGCAAGTTTTTAACTTTTTTCCATTTTCCACAAATAAAGTATAGAAAGAAAGTCCGCTCTACAGGACTTTATATTCAAAATGGAAAAAAGTTAGAAAAGACAAATGCAAGTTTTTAACTTTTTTCCATTTTCCACAAATGAAGTATAGATAGAAAGAAAGTCCGCTCTACAGGACTTTATATTCAAAATGGAAAAATGTTAGAAAAGACAAATGCAAGTTTTTAACTTTTTTCCATTTTCCACAAATAAAGTATAGAAAGAAAGTCCGCTCTACAGGACTTTATATTCAAAATGGAAAAAAGTTAGAAAAGACAAATGCAAGTTTTTAACTTTTTTCCATTTTCCACAAATGAAGTATAGATAGAAAGAAAGCCCGCTCTACAGGACTTTATATTCAAAATGGAAAAATGTTAGAAAAGACAAATGCAAGTTTTTAACTTTTTGCCATTTTGAATATAAAGTCCTGTAGAGCGGACTTTCTTTCTATCTATACTTCATTTGTGGAAAAGGATTTTTTATTCTGCACAAGCGATAAAGAGAATTTTCGAAACTGCAATTACCATTGCTATAGTGAAAAAATAGTTCACTAGCAACTTCAGCTTCCCCTTAACTCATTTGAGAACTGCTTAGCTTTGAAAGTCTATGAGCAAAAACATATGAATAATGTAATTGTGTATTAATTATTGTGAATTAATTTACAGTGTTTTTCTGCCGGCGCTGAAATTGGTCAACATAAAAATGATCATGCCTACAAGTTTATGGTAATTGTTAATCATAATCAGAGTGCAACTTTGATGCTGTATTTCATACAAGCACTAATGTACTTTTGCATACATAAAACTTAGGACTCTGGTACCATCAGTATATTCAATGGTCGTGGTAATTGGACAGCTAGGGAACAGCTTAGGCTTCTGGACGCTATCGAACAATTTGGATTCGGAAATTGGGAGGATATTAGTAAACATATCGAAACGCGTACATCAGAGGGTAATTTAATAGACTTGTTTTATAAGTATCACGCAGGAAACCCATAAAGGATGGGGATCAGAAAATGTCTGCGATGTGTAACATTTTTTGAAAGAATTTCTGTTATTACAGAGGCAAAGGAAGAATACATTGCCAGATATCTCAATGGCAATATTGGAAAACATACATGGCCACCTACGGAGAGCTATGTACCAAATGTTACGGATCAAACTAAGTCGGATCACGGTCCTCTATCGCCTGATCTCACATACAGATTACCACCATTGGACATTACCCAGGAAGAGGCCGCACAATTGGGCTACATGCCTCAGCGAGATGATTTTGAGAGAGTAATGAGAATCACATTTGACGATTTCACTTCTCTGATTTTCTTTTTAAATGTGATTTGATAAACACGACGCTCCCTCCTTTTTCAGGATTACAACCACGAAGCCGAATCTCTCGTTTCTTCATTATTCTTAGATCCTGACGAGGATGACAATCTTGATATAGCACTGAAGTTGGCACAAGTTGATATGTATACGAATCATCTGCGAGAGCGAGCCAGACGGAAACGTGTTGTGAGAGATTACCAGCTTGTGTCGGCGTTCTTTGCGGCGTCTAGAAAAGACAAGGGAAGAAAAAGGAAACGAACGAAGGAGGAAAAGTACGGATTCACAGAAATACGAATGTACATGAGTATACACGAGTTATCTTATCAAATAGATTTTTATTTGATTTCCTCTCGTTTGACGCAGAGAATTTAGGGACAGAATGCGCGTGTTTGCACAGTTCTACACAGCACAAGAGCACGAACAGTTCCTAGCAAATCTCGAGAGGGAAAGAGAATTGCGTTTACGACTCTCGGAACTTTATCGATATCGTGAGAATGGTATTACGAGGCACGAAGAATGCGCGCACTTCGAGCAAGTGCTTGCGCAAACGCAGAAACAAAACGACACGGCGGACCACTGGACAGAAAAGAAATCTGTAAGTATGTATTTTTATTCGCGTAGTTTTCCTTTCATTTATGGCACCGTAAAATAAGAATATACTTAAAGAAAGTATTTCTCATATGTACTCGTAAAAGCTAGGAAGACTTAAATATTAAAAGTGATACTTTTTATCGAGCGTTTTTTACCAAATTTCATTTTTACCAAACACTGAATACTCACTATTGATGTATGATGTCGCTATGAGATACAAACTTTACACAGAAAATATGTTGGACAATTTTTTGTATAGCACACTTTTTGTGTTTCAGCTCTTTCCAATTACGTTTATATTGTAACGTGTAGATGAATACTTAATTGTAACTTTATTATTATGTGAATTTTTAACTTTTGCGTATTTATACGTATGTGTACTGTTAAATTTGCTTCCTTATGTATCAATATGTTATACGTATAGATTTTTACACTTGTTATTTCTGACAACAATGAATCGTCGTTGGATAATTTTAAACTAGATTTTTTATAACGACGCATGCACACGTGATACGATAAAAACAATAATTTACATGTAGGAAATTATTTGAGACATTTCTCATATTTGCCCCCCCCCCCCCTCTTGTTCTCTTCGTACATTTATACAGGGTGTCCGAAATAAAGTAACTCAGACGGAAAGTACAGGTAGATAGGAGTAAACCGAGAAGAAAAGTCAAATACTATTTTTCGAAATTCGCAATAGTTATTAAGTTATTAACATATACGTTTGAGCCAATAAACGCGCTGAAAGCGTTAGGCCGGACTCGGGAGATAGAGCGAGGGGCGGAGTCGAGAAAAGTGGGGCGAGGGGGGAACCGCGAGCGACTCGCGAAGCGCGGCGCGTGACATACGATACCGCGCCGAGAATCTATTATGTATTTGTGCTTTCCGTACGTTGCCGACGAGGAAACAATAATTTTCCAGCGCGGTGTTTTTAATAGCAAGGAAATGATACGCCATCATTTCCACACCACCTGGCGGTAGATAGCTCGGTGCGTTTTTTTATAGTGATTTCCCCGGTAGGCCTAATCCACTCTCATTATTTAATTCGATTAATTTAATTTAATTGTTCCAAATGTCGTCCCCTTTCTCGTACGCAGAGGTCGGCTCGAACACGACGCACTGGAATTCCTCTCGTATTATGCACGAGACACCCCGTTTCACGCAATTGTTGTACAGTGCGAAAAATTGTACGAGATGTTGGATAATATGCACGCCCAGGAAATCGTTAGGCATAAATCCGAGCCGCGAGACGCGCATTTTCGCCTGCTAGCTCATAAGCCACTATCATATTCGTATACTCTTCCGTAGTATTGGGTCATTAAGTATGAAACTTTACAAATAGAACATAAACTTTTGCATTTTTTGGCACATGGACATGATTTATTTTCAATCGAAGTATGCGCCCATGTTATCTACACGCTTCTGCCATTTTAGTGGTAGTTGGTCTATGCCTCTACTATAGAAGCCAGGAGTACGGGAATCGATGAAGTCGCGGAAGGCTGTTTCGACTGCCTGTTGAGAATTGAAGAATTGTCCCACCAAGAAGTTGTCCAAATTCCGGAAGAAGTGATAGTCGGTAGGTGATAGATCTGGTGAATATGGTGGATGGCGGAGAGTTTCCAATTCCAACTCCCGTAGCTTTGCCACGGTCAGTCGTGCAGTGTGCGGTCGAGCATTATCATGCAACAGGATTGGCATTGACCGATTGACCAATTTCGGTTGTTTAATAGCAAGTTGTTGCATCATTTCGTCCAGTTGCTTGCAATATACTTCAGCCGTTATCGATGTACCAGGTTTCATAAAGTTGTAGTAGATAACACCTGACCTGGACCACCAAACAGTCACCATATGCTTCTTCTGTGTAACGTTGGGTTTCGCGTGATGTCTCGGTGGTTCATCAGCGTTCAACCACTGATGTGAGCGTTTACGATTGTCGTAGAGTGTCCACTTTTCATCGCAGGTGACAATTCGATTAAAAAAAGATTCATTTTTGTGACGGGAAAGCAAAGAAAGGGAAGCCTCTAGACGTTGCGCCTGCTGCGCATCGGTCAATTCGTGCGGGACCCATTTGTCCAACTTCTTTATCTTACCAATTGCAGCTAAATGAACCAATATGGTGGGTATGGAAACATTGAATATCGATGCCAATTCACGTGTACTTTGAGATGGATCGGACTCTACTACGGCTCTCGAGTGATCATTATCCACCTTCGTCTTTGGTCTTCCACGTGGCTCATTAGCGAGGCTGAAATCTCCATCTCTGAAGTTTTTGAACCAATTGCCCACCGTTGCTTTAGTAGTTGAACCTTCACCAAATACAGCGTTGATATTACGAGCTGTCTCCGACACTGTGGTTCCACGGCGGGACTCATATTCATAAATCACACGAATTTTGGACTTTTCCATGGTTCTATAAAAAAGAATCCACCAATAAAACTAATGAAGATATTTGAACAAACAAATATGACATTTGAAGAGCGAACATACATCTATCACACTAACCTAACCTGATACTGACGTCTAGCGCCAAATTTGAGGTAACAAATGTTAAAGATGGCGCTTTTACATTTGTAAAGTTTCATACTTAATGACCCAATATATCGCATCGTCGCTGTCTAACACCTCGAACACTTCGAATATCTTGAACACGAGCTTATACGCGACTGTACAAGAAAATATCGTGTAGGCAGAACATGACTTTCAATTGACTTTCAGCAACTGTAGACAAAACACGAACATTGTTTGCTGCCTGATGGCTCGCGGGAATCTCGGTTCGAGGTATTCGAGGTGTTCGAAGTGCTAAACAGCGATATTATCCAACATATCGTACAATTTTTCGCGCGGTACAAAAATTGAGACGCACCGTGCCACGCGCGATATTGCACGAAGAGCCGACCTCTGCGTACGAGAAAGGGGACGACACTTGGAACAATTCAATTAAATTAATCGAATTAAATAATGAGAGTGGATTAGGCCTACCGGGGAAATCACTATAAAAAAACGCACCGAGCTATCTACCGCCAGGTGGTGTGGAAATGATGGCGTATCACTTCCTTGCTATTAAAAACACCGCGCTGGAAAATTGTTTCCTCGTCGGCAACGTACGGAAAGCACAAATACATAATAGATTCTCGGCGCGGTATCATGTGTCACGCGCCGCGCTTCGCGAGTCGCTCGCGGTTCCCCCCTCGCCCCACTCTTCTCGACTCCGCCCCTCGCTCTATCTCCCGAGTCCGGCCTAACGCTTTCAGCGCGTTTATTGGCTCAGACGTATATGTTAATAACTTAATAACTATTGCGAATTTCGAAAAATAGTATTTGACTTTTCTTCTCGGTTTACTCCTATCTACCTGTACTTTCCGTCTGAGGTACTTTATTTCGGACACCCTGTATGTACCGTGTAAAAGATAGGGTGTTCAAAGCCTTAACTATATCGTAATACACTAGCTTTTGCTTCTTTTTAACTAATTCTATTGTTTGTGGTGCGTGTTGCCAGGCATTTGTGAACAGATTGTATCAGTTTGCATTTCACTTAGGGCAGCAGTGGGCCGTCCACGCCAATACACCGCCACACCTCAAAAAGAAGGTAAGAGATTGCATCTCGAAATTGTATTAAATCTTGTTGACTTTTGTAGTTTCTATGTCTCGTGATTACACATGCATTGAAACTACTTGTCAACTTGTCGTTGTTTCTATTAATTATTATGTAAAATTTCTGCTCGAATCATGAATATAAATCATGAACGGACTGTGTCTCTGTGTCAGGCTCTGGTAGGCGATTGATTCTTAAACATTTTTCATTTCCTGATGAGAGTTGCGACATGGAGCTTAACCCTTTGCCTGTAAACGTTTTTATGGCACCTTTATCCTGTAAACGGGGGTCATTTACGTCCACCTCATTAAAAAATAGGTTAGACTGTTTTAAAAAATCTGAAACAATTCGTATAGTTATATTGACTCTTCTATTTTGTAATCAATCGGAAAACCAAGTAAAAAATAGTTTGTTTAAACAATGTGTTTATGTAAACAAAGTAAAACACGGAAAACGTACTATTTTGTTTAAAAAATTATAATTTGGGGACAAATTATCGAAATACAAAAATCAAACGGGAAATTAAAGCGTAAGGATAATACTTTTAATAAAAAAATATTGCAATATGGCACAATAAAAAAAAAGCTTAATTTTTGAGCATGAATAAAGCATTTTTAAAACATTTGTTTAAGCATGCAAATACAAGTATTTTACAAGAAAATCAATACTTTTTTATTTTAATGTTATTTTATTCACAAAAATAGTTTGAGTAAAGAATATTTACATATAAAAATTGTTGATATGAGAAAAAATAATTATTAAAATAATTATGTTTTACTGCTAAAAAGTGTACTTACACTAAAGATTTTGTCTTGAAACTTATTTTCTAATAATATATATTACAAATCTTTATAAAAAATGTAAAAAGAGTTGATGAAAAAGTCACTCACCTACACACTTGGTATACGTTAACTGTAAACGGGGGTCGTTTACGTCCAGACGCAATTCGAGCTGCTTGCTGTACTGGCTGTATGTGGACTAAGCTTACTAAACTTGGGGAGTGTGTACACTGTCTGGATAGAATTTTACACGACATAGTCCAAGGCGGCTCCCTTCCTCCGTTTTTAAGGTACCGAAGATAGTCGCTTTCGGCCGGACATAAACGACCCCCGTTTACAGGCAAAGGGTTAATATTTCAGCCATGATCACCTAAAATTTAAAGGCGCTAGCATATTTGCATCATTAATTTTGACGTTAATTCTAACAATATCTTATTAACGGTTGTCAACAAAATTCTTCATACTGAATTCTGATGGAAAATAAAAAAGACGCCAAAGTGAAGCACCGCAAAACATTAGAGTTAAGTTGAGATATGTGTAGATACGAAAGAGAGAGTCAAAGGATATTGTGCGCATGCTTTTCTTTGTATAGAGAAGAAGAAAAAAGTTACTCTTCCATCGACCGAAAATACACTATAAAGCAAGATTTGCCCAGCATCTCCACGATCAATCAAGCCAGTCACAATCGGACGACGACTCCGGCCAATCAGTCGGTGGAGCCGGATAGCAATCCAAACACTTCCAGTCAGCCAACTTCCAGTCCCAGTTCCTCGCAAGAGAAGAGTTGCAGTGGTGGTGCTATTCCTATACAACAAGAGCGGGACATAGAATTAGAAGCTGCGTCGCATCTTTTAACGAAGCAAGAAAAATCCCTGTGTATTCAACTTGATCTAAAACCGACTCAGTATTTGACACAAAAGACGCTATTATTGCAAGTAAGTGATGAAGGGTCGACTACATTCCTCTTTAATATCGCAACTGTTACAATACTTTGCTAATACTTTAACATTGCAGGAATATTTGAACGGTAATAGAAGATCGAACATTGTACCTCAGTCCGAACCGGAAAGCAAAATTCTTCATTATTTAGTAACCAACGGTTGGATCGCAGCCAATTGATGAAATGTAAAAATGTACGACCACTTTGCCATTCTAAGTCATCTCTAATCTTGTAAGCGAAGTCTTAGGTATAATTAGAATTGGAGTCTGGTGTAATTAACACGTAGAGCAGGAGGAAAGAGGGAGAAAGAGTGAGAGTAAGTGACTGAGCAAGCGAGTGAACGAACGAATGAGAGCGAGCGAGCGAGCGAGGAAAAGAATGAAAGAGAGTGCGTGCATGTTGGTGCATATCGCTGCTGGTTCTTCTTTTGTACAGTCATATTTAGTGTTACATCACGCAATCTATTGTCCAATATAGGATAAAATAAATTCCTAGTTGGGCGCACACAGGTGTGTTCAGTGTCTACGATGAATCTGGCGATGCATTTAGGCTGATTTATTATTAAAATTATAAATTCTCGCCAGTTTTTAAGGCGATGCTGGAGTGACCAGGGAATTTCTTCGCGATGGCGCTGCCATTTGCACAATAAAATGCTTTTTATAAAAATTTGGCCAGTTGTACGCACAAAATTGCACTCGTCCGCACTCGGGATAAAATAAAGGAATATAATGAAGCTTTCGAAGTGACTTTAGAAGCGTAATAAAAGAGAACGGTTTATTCTTGATTCTGTAAAGGAAAATAAACCGTTCTCTTTTATTACGCTTCTAAAGTCACTTCGAAAGCTTCATCATATTCCTTTATTTTATCCCGAATGTGGACGAGTGCAATTTTGTGCGTACAACTTGCCAAATTTTTATATTGAGCATTTTAATTGTCATTTTTGAGCAAATGGCAACACTGTTTCACTCGATATAGAACACAGAAAATAAAATGAGTAATTTAATTAATTACAATAAACAGTAATTAATTATGGAAGAAGATCAAGATATATGCTTGATGTCAATGCGTGATCATTTGCTTTATTTGATTTGTCACTTTCACCAATTGGACGTTACTTGAGAGAATCTCTTGACACTGCCTATGTACAGCCATTGAACATATTGCTCAATTAATTCTTCTGCTGCGTTATTTTTGTGTACTGATCACGCTCGTCGAACGTTCTATCTGTTTAAAATTTTATTTGTTACCATATTTGACAATAAGGAAGTACTGAGATTATTGAAAAATCCCTATTTCGGAATTGTGAAACGCAAAGCAGCACACCAAAAAAAAACGTGTTGAAGTTTTTTTAAGCCAGTGTAGTTGGGTAGTTTCAGGAAAGTATTAAAACTGACTATTCTATTGTTAGACGAATATACAGGGTGGCCCATTTTAATTTATACAGTCGATTTTTTAAAAAACTAAGAGATACGAAAAAATGTTTCAGACAGACATGTCACGATTTCGAGGGGGACATAAGATGATACCATTGGTTTGACCTTGAATAGTCGTTTGAAGGTCACGCGAAGATCACCTTCAATTTTTTTAATTGAAACCCCAACTTTTTATTGCAGATTCTTATTCTCCATCGAAAAGTAAGTAACTTTTGTCTGAAACATTTTTCCGAAAAATGTCATCTTATGTCCTTAAAATGATCTTCAAGATGAGTTTTGAGGACATTTTAAGGACATAAGATGACATTTTTCGGAAAAATGTTTCAGACAAAAGTTACTTACTTTTCGATGGAGAATAAGAATCTGCAATAAAAAGTTGGGGTTTCAATTTAAGAAATTGAAGGTGATCTTCGCGTGACCTTCAAACGACTATTCAAGGTCAAACCAATGGTATCATCTTATGTCCCCCTCGAAATCGTGACATGTCTGTCTGAAACATTTTTTCGTATCTCTTTTAGTTTTTTAAAAAATCGACTGTATAAATTAAAATGGGCCACCCTGTATATATCACAATTAATATATTGATGCGTTGAATTAATGCAAACTATGATGTGATGTGTATCAGAGACTTCCTATTACATAAGAATTTTAGCGATATTATGATAAATCGACTGACCACGCATATACAATGTATGAAATATGTTTATTGTCACGTAAATTATATGCGAGACACAATTACGTACGCAGTTGTGTGATACTTTATGAATGAAGGGTCCTTTTATTCGCACGAGAGAATTCCTTATTGACGAAGAATGGTACAAATTCCGTTGCGCAACATCGGTAACGCGAGAGATGTATGATACTAGATAATTTATCTATTGCCTTCGTAGCATTTGTACATGCAAGGACATGGTGGTTCTTGTTAACTGTACTTTAAAGCACAAAGAATTACAATTTCACTGCGTATATCGAGCGCTATCTTTACCGTCGTCAACGATGCTTAAAAACTGAACGCTCGATTACAAAAAGATTTACGTATTACAAGACAAGCTTTAAGAGCGTAAAATTACTTCCCACCACTTTGTATAGGAACCAAAGGTTATGAAAATGATGCTTGAGAATTATTTCTCAAAAAGAAATAATTATTCTTCAACTGTATGAATAAGCTAAATTCTGCAACACTCGAGTGTATGTTGCGAGTCTTCAGAAAAAGCCATCCGTCGAAACGTTTACTTCTTGCGTTGGTATACTGTGAGTATACAACCGAGGATCAACTGATGTAATTTTTATTTTGAGAAAGTATTCGAAAGGTATGTTCTTTGAACGGTATCGAATGCGTACGCTTTTATGTTACTTATCTGTGAGGGACATACTGAAAGTAGGAAATAGAAACTTAGGTATATTAATGTACCGTCAAACGAGTTTTATTTATATCAGTCTTTCCCGAGATATTCACGCTTATTAAAATTTACGTACGTAGATTTAAGTAGGAACATGACAGGACGAGGTTTATAGGTCCTACGATGATGTAGAACGCGGAGAAAGAGCCTATTCTATTTGTACATAAGACGATTAAAGACCTACTCAGGTGTAAGTAGATAAACAAATTCTATATCTCCAGATCTTCTGTTGAAAGAAGCGTTTGTATGATAGAGCGATGCTGCCTCGACCACGAACAGTTCGCTCATATTTTGTATAGGTAATAAGAACAAATACCTCCTCCACGTTTATCCGACTATATTTGACGATGCATAATTGATTGTATTATTACTGACTGCTTCCTCTTAAGCTTTGCGTATCAAGATTGCTGGTTAAGAATTTTATCACTGCGTGATATGTGTAAGATGTTGATATATTTTAGCTCGTAGGGCTTTACCACTGAGATCCCAAGACGATAAGAATCTTACGTACGGAACAATTGTAGTCGGATAAAGAACGATGTAGAGCTTCGAGCATGATAAATTTTATCCGTATAACATTGACGCAATCGTGTTATACCGTGCACACTATTTTCTCAATAGAGCAACAAAGGAACTTTACAACCCACAAAGTATGATGTACTCCGACGTGGATATTCATCGAATTAAGAAATAAACTGTGCGATATTTTCGTTTAAAAACATTGTCATCATTCGTGACGTCGCTCCAGCATCTTCCATCTCCACTCACTGAGCGAGTGTGAATAAATTGACGTCGATCGCGTGCGAGGTGTACTCGATGATATAAGTTTCGAGAATTCTCTTATTTGCTGCTTAACGTCATACGAGTAATGTCAACGATACTGAGTCATTATTGACCAATCAGTTCTTGGCTGGATGATTAATGCCTTCATACATACTGCCTTTCCTCGAACTAATTAATTATACTTTCGCTGGTGAAGTAAACTAGCGACGTTTGTTTCGGTTTGAGAATGTAATTCCGCGAGTTGCATTATTTTCATGGACGAAATTTTTCATCATCGTCGTGCAAAAATTTCAGATTCGTGTATTCAAAACAATGTTCAGATTAGGCCCACAGAAGTCCGTATTTTTCAAAATATACATTCAAATTTGACGAAAAACAACTCATTATTAATGCAGCTGTTTTTGATTAGTTTACATGCGGAGTTCTCAGAGAGCTCGACTTACACGGACTAAATAAAGAATTTCATAAAGAATATATCGGGTTGGCCAAAAAGTAATTGCGTTTTTTTTTTATATAAATAAAAGGCGAATTTTTCATGGGAAACAAAAACTTTATTAAACAATATATTGTCCATTTTGTTTGATTATCTTTTGCCATTTTTCAGGCAACTTCAAGATTCCGCGCTCAAAAAAGTTCTTATCTTTTTCAGCAAAAAACTATTCCAACAACGATTTCATATCCTCATCAGCAGTAAAGGTTTTACCGTTCAAGGCGTTTTGCAAAGAACGAAACAAATGGTAATCCGATGGCGCCAGGTCTGGCGAATATGGTGGATGTGGTAACATCATGGTAACACATCCCATCCAAGCTGCAACAATTTTTCACGAGTGACCAAACTTGTACGTGGTCTAGCGTTATCGTGGTGAAACACAACACCTTTGCGATTCACCAATCCTCGACGTTTCTGTTTAATGGCATCATTTAATTTATCCAGTTGACGACAGTATACGTCTGAATTAATGGTTTGATTCCTCGCAAGCAGCTCAAAATACACAATACCTTTAAAGTCCCACCAGACTGACAGCATAATCTTTCTTTGGTGAATATCTGCTTTTCAAGTGCTTCGAGCAGGTTCATCACGCTTGCTCCACGATCTTTTTCGTTTGACGTTGTTGTAGACGATCCATTTTTCGTCGCCTGTTATCATGCGTTTCAAAAATCGATCATTTTCCTCACGTTTCAAAAGAGAATCGCAGGTGTCAATACGCTTAGTGAGATGAATTTCTTTCAGCTCATGTGCTACCCAAATATCGAGCTTACTAATGTATCCGAGTCGTTTTAAATGGTTTTCAACACTCGATTTCGATATGTTAAGATTCTCAGCAATCTCTCGTGTCGTTAAACGCCGATTGGAATCGACAGTGCCTTTATTTGGTCATCATCAATTTCGATTGGCCTTCCTGAGCGTGGTGCATCTTTCACATTAAAATCTGCAGATCGAAATTTAGTAAACCAATTTTGACACTGCCGCAGTTTTAAAGCATCTTCGCCATATACATGACATAACTTTTTATGAGCTTGCACAGCGTTTTTCCCTTTTCGGAAGTAATAAAACAAAATATGACGAAAATGTTCTTTTTGATTTTCCATTTTGAAATCGACGGCAAACAAACAATCGTTAACGAAATCGCGTACTTTCTTTTCCTAAAACAAGCTTGAACTGTGAATTGTTAAGGGGGGAGCCTGCTTTAGAACGCTGAAAATAAGGTATATTGTACGAATTGTTTTTGGAGAAACTATACAGCGGATCATTATAAAACTTTGATGCATTTATTAGTACACGTTTAAAGATAAAAAAATTATTTTTTGATTTGAATATATCGCCTGTGGAGGTCGTCCTGGAGAAATCTTAGTGCAGCCGCGTCGCCGGCATTGCAAATTGGTGAGCATTCTCCTGCCTCCAAATTTCATCCAAACTGAAAAATTGAAATATTTTCTCGTTATTTATGAATTCCCATCGTCGATGAACCTTTAATATTCATAAAAACATTAAGTTAAACAATTATTTTTGCATGAAAAAGTTCAAAAACTTTGCCTAAAAATCGTACTTTTGTGTTCTAAGCTCCACCATTTTGGCACTTTTCAACTTCTTTCTTCTCTCTTTGGTTCATCGACGATGGGAATTCATAAATAACGAGAAAATATTTCAATTTTTCAGTTTGGATGAAATTTGGAGGCAGGAGAATGCTCACCAATTTGCAATGCCGGCGACGCGGCTGCACTAAGATTTCTCCAGGACGACCTCCACAGGCGATATATTCAAATCAAAAAATAATTTTTTTATCTTTAAACGTGTACTAATAAATGCATCAAAGTTTTATAATGATCCGCTGTATAGTTTCTCCAAAAACAATTCGTAAAATATACCTTATTTTCAGCGTTCTAAAGCAGGCTCCCCCCTTAAGGGCATGCTGGAGTTGGTAGTGAACTATTTTTTCACTATAGCAATGGTAATTGCAGTTTCGAAAATTCTCTTTATTGCTTGTGCAGAATAAAAAATCCTTTTCCACAAATGAAGTATAGATAGAAAGAAAGTCCGCTCTACAGGACTTTATATTCAAAATGGAACAAAGTTAGAAAAGACATGCAAGTTTTTAACTTTTTGCCATTTTGAGTATAAAGTCCTGTAGAGCGGACTTTCTTTCTATCTATACTTCATTTGTGGAAAAGGATTTTTTATTCTGCACAAGCAATAAAGAGAATTTTCGAAACTGCAATTACCATTGCTATAGTGAAAAAATAGTTCACTACCAACTCCAGCATGCCCTTAAGGGGGGAGCCTGCTTTAGAACGCTGAAAATAAGGTATATTTTACGAATTGTTTTTGGAGAAACTATACAGCGGATCATTATAAAACTTTGATGCATTTATTAGTACACGTTTAAAGAGAAAAAAATTATTTTTTGATTTGAATATATCGCCTGTGGAGGTCGTCCTGGAGAAATCTTAGTGCAGCCGCGTCGCCGGCATTGCAAATTGGTGAGCATTCTCCTGCCTCCAAATTTCGTCTGAACTGAAAAATTGAAATATGTTCTCGTTATTTATGAATTCCCATCGTCGATGAACCAAAGAGAGAAGAAAAAAGTTGAAAAGTGCCAAAATGGTGGAGCTTAGAACACAAAAGTACGATTTTTAGGCAAAGTTTTTGAACTTTTTCATGCAAAAGTAATTGTTTAACTTAATGTTTTTATGAATATTAAAGGTTCATCGACGATGGGAATTCATAAATAACGAAAAAATATTTCAATTTTTCAGTTTGGGTGAAATTTGGAGGCAGGAGAATGCTCACCAATTTGCAATGCCGGCTGCGCTAAGATGCCTCCAGGACGACCTCTACAGGCGATATATTCAAATAAAAAAATAATTTTTTTATCTTTAAACATGTACTAATAAATGCATCAAAGTTTTATAATGATCCGCTGTATAGTTTCTCCAAAACAATTCGTAAAATTATACCTTATTTTCAACGTTCTAAAGCAGGCTCCCCCCTTAACCTACATAATGAATTTGCGGTTTAGAATGAAGTTAGTTACATTTCAAGACATGTATGTCCATCTATTGCGAAAAAACGCAATTACTTTTTGGCCAACCCAATACATATGATATGCATTATAATGCGCGATTACGGATTTAAAATTTAAATTGAAAGCAATCATCCGGATGCCTTCTGGACAGCTTTTTCCACTCCAAAAAAATGGAAAAAAAAATTCTATCGCACATTATTGTAACAAAAACGATTCGCTGGAGATGAAGCTGTATGTTGAACTCCACCTTTCATCTCCCCGAGCGAAAAGCGAGGGAAGAAAAAGAATCTGATCGAACGTCACTAGAGTCATCGACGACAACGATAATGATTTCCTGCGACAAGTGTAAAGGTGAAGGTGCCAGGTGATGAGATAAATGAATAAATTTCGCAGAACGAATCGGTATCGTTCCCACTACGCAATTATACGCGCGTATATAAACTCCGTGCCGCGCGTATAATCCGCAGGATTGCATCTAGTCGTTCGAGTCTAGCGTTCAGGTGAGCACCCATCGCACTCGTGACGTGAGATTTTCGGAATCGGATAGCTGCTCATGACAATTTTGCTCAGACACGCGTGCATTTTACAGCCATGAAGTTCGCGGTGGTGTGTCTACTCGCTGTCATCGCCGTTGTCCACGTGTCTGCACAACCGGCCAAAGACGGGGAGTACACTCATAAATATGATAACATCGATGTGGACCAGATTCTACATAACGATCGATTATTGAATCGTTACGCCGATTGCGTGTTGGAGAGAAACAAGGGCAGGTGCCCTCCTGAAGCTATCGAATTGAGAAGTAAGTATCGTACAGTGTTCGATCAGTTGCGAATTAAAATTACGAAATCTCAATAGGCCAATGGATCAATTGAATCAAAATGATAAAAAACGGACCTCCACCCCGAAGTCTGATATTTCTCTGGAGGTGCAGAACTTTCAGTTTGTGAACTTCAATGAATTCGTTACGACGCTATCAGATAGATCGTGTTAATTGATAGATTGATTTATTATTATTATTGTTTGATATCATTGAAGAAATAATAATTACTGATTACGATTTCCGTATTGTAGAAGTTCTAGGCGAAGCGCTAGAAACCGAATGCGCGAAATGCTCAGAGCACCAGAGGGAAATGACGAAGAAGGTGATACGATTTCTGGTGGAAAACAAGAGGGACGTATGGACCGCTCTGAAGGCGAAGTACGATCCGGATGGAAAATTCGCTCAGCGCTACGAAGGAAATGGCGAGGAAAGAAGGCGTGCAGATATGAGCGAGGGAAAAAGAGAGGTGGAAAATACGTTACCACGTTATTGCGATGCAATGTTGATGGCTTTACCGTCCTTCTGCTGGCGAATTGACGCAATTGAAATGTAACGCGTGATTAACGTGTCACGCACGTATGCGAATAAAATATTGGTCTAGAGTAGATGCGTCACGATGTATATTCCGCACGCGTACATCTCCGATGGTATTCTCCGTAGTCCGTCCTACGCAAAATCCTTCAGCGTTTCCCTCACCCGAATCCTAATGTGTCGATTCTGCTTGCGCGTGCAAAGGACTCCAACGCAAGAGCACTTGTCATTGAGGAAAATTCCGCCTGCGGCATAGTAAGACAAAAAGCTTCCTTCAACGAGCGTCGATCGTGTCGAGTACAGGAAAACATTTACGAGTCGACTTTTTCTGATTCCGCCGTCATACATCTAGATCTCCGATTAAGCGCCAATTACGCAAATGTCCTGAATTGTATTGGGTCGTCCGGAAAATTCGTGCCGACTTTGAAGGAAAATTCAAAGGCAACATTTTTTTATGTCGATAAATATTTATTGACTTATGTATGCACCGTTTTGTTTCACAACCTTTGTCCATCTTTCACGCAACGTGAAGATTCCATTCTCCCAGAACTTCTTAGGTTTCTCGACGAAAAACTCCTCAAGGTGGTTTTTATGTCGATCAAAGAGTTGAAGTTCTTGCCGCTAAGAGAATTTGCAAAGACCTAAATAAGTGAAAGTCTGAAGGTGCAATGTCTGGTGAATACGGTGGGTGAGGTAGCACATCCCAGCCAAACTCCAACAATTTTTGTCGGGTAGTCAAAGAAACATGAGTCTGGCATTGTCCTGATGGAACACGACGCCCTTCCTATTAGCTAATTCTGGACGTTTTTCCTGAATCGCTGTCTTTAATTCGTCCAGTTGCGAGGCAGTACTTATCTGCATTTATCGTTTGGTTGTGTGGTAGGAGCTCATAATATAGGATTCCTTCCAATCCCACCAAACACAGAGCATGACTTTTTTGGATGAAGGCCGGCTTTCGGAGTGGTTAATGCTGGTTCATTTCGCTTACCCCAGGATCTTTTTCGTTCTACATTGTTGTAAATGATCCATTTTTCGTCACCCGTCACTAATTGCTTCAAAAATGGTACGTTTCGTTGCGCTTGTACAGCGAGTCGCAGATGGAAATGCGATCCATTAAATTTTTTCGGCCAAATTATGCGGAACCCATACATCATAGCGACTTACGTAACCAAGCTTCACTACATGATCGTGGACAGTGGTTTTCGATATTTTCAGTATCTCTGCTAATTCACGTGTCGTGTAGCGCGGGTTATTCTCGATCAGTGTCTTGATTTGGTCATCATCAGTAGTAGAGGGTCTGCCGAGCGTTCTTGGTCTTTAAGGTTAAAATCACCAGCTCTAAACTTAGCGAACCACTTACGTACGGTTCTTTCAGCTAAAGCGCCTTCTCCGTAAACAGAACATATCGAATTTGTTGCCTGTGAGGCATTTTTGCCTTTCGGTAATAGAAAAGCATCAAGTGTCTAAAATGTTCTTTGTTTCTTCCATCTTCAAAAGAGTACAAAACTGACACGAATCAATTTATCTGAAACAACTTTTTCCTAAAGATGCGTTGAAATGTCACCTTAAGCATATGTATAAAATCGTATGTTTTCAGTAACATTGATATATTCAGACATGTTCAACGCCATCTATTAAAAATCGGCACGAACTTTCCGGACGACCATAATATGAAATATCAGAAACGTAAAGTAAAACGTATCAACGATACTGATTCTGATATTTCATAAGTCAACTTTGGAATTGTAAATTAAGATAATTACAAAATATTTGTTCGTTTAAGGATTTAATTTCTCTAGCGAGTGTTGACGAAGAAAAATTGCGTCAAACGTCGTACTCGTCGGTGTCGTCATCCGTTCCCGAATGTCCGTGCAGGCGTGGCAGGTTTGGCCGACGTCGTCCCAACATTCGGGACAATGGACAAAGGACATCCGGCGTCGTACACTACGAAACTGCGGGCCTCCGCGCGCTCCACCTCGCCGCAGACAGACACTTGCGACGCGCCAGGCGAAGAATTCAGCCAGCCGCAAAGCACCGCGCACGCGCAGCGCTGGGCAGCCGGCGATCCATATGATACTCCAGTCGACAGACTGCCTGACCAGGGCCTGATCTTGGCCGCACAAACTGCGTCAGAGACAAATCAAGATCGATAATGTATACAGGGTGATTCGTATAAAGTGACCGATTAATTATTAGTGAAATTTGAACTATGAAAAAGAGTTTATACCGATAATTTCGGTACAAAGGGGACACCATATAACGGATACGATTGTTTATGAGTGAGGCGTTGAGACGTTTCAAAGTCAACTTCTTTTTTTAATGGGATGCTGTATTTTTATTTTATAGGATAGTAGCCCTTTTAATATAAATTCAATGATACATTACATAAAAACATTCAAGTCAATCAAGGCCAAAATACATGATAAATAAAATTCAAATGTATGATCTGTATATCCGTCCGTCGTTCGCTTTGGCTCTCAGTATGTCTAGGTCTATGTTTATGAGCTGTTTCCTTGAAACTGCCATCATAATGTTATTATTACGAAGATTGTAAGGACAAGTGATGCTTACAAACGTTGCGAGTGCAAAGCAACGCAGCCTTAGTATGAGATTAGTCGTAGCACTGAACGTAATGGCTAATTACAATAATTCACAAATTGTAGACATTATAACTTTTGGGTAATGTGGAAAAAGTGCAGCTGAAACTGCAAGAGTATTTACTGTAACATATCCAGATCGACATAGCATAGTGCCCGTTCAATATTACGGATTATATCACGAGCAAGACAAATTCATCTGTGTCGTCGAGTTCAAGGTGAAAACTTTGAAATTTATTGTGAGGAACAGAAATACAGATCATACATTGAATTTTATTCTATCATGTATTTTTGGCCTTGATTGACCTTGAATGCTTTTATTGTAATGTATCATTAAATTTATATTAAAAAGACTACATTCTATAAAATAAAAATACAGCATCCCATTAA
>NC_039515.1:6478124-6632146 GCF_003672135.1 Ooceraea biroi
AGTGATACCGAGTTACTCGCTTATGCGAGTATTGTGTACTCGGATAAGACATCAATTGTTCAGTGAGTAACGCTGGATAATGTCGATTGTGGACCCAGACCTATTGTGTACTCGGATAAGACATCAATTGTTCAGTGAGTACGCTGGATAATGTCGATTGTGGACCCAGACCTATTGTGTACTCGGATAAGACATCAATTGTTCAGTGAGTAACGCTGGATAATGGTCGATTGTGGACACAGACCTATTTTCATGCTAAAACTGAGCATCGCGTATCAGCATGAAAAAACACCTCGAGTCAAGTCTGCAAATTCGCTCGAATCTCAATTTTCCAGCATCAAAAGGAAGTGCGTTCGACTGAGTTAGTGAGAATTATCCGGGTTTTCATGTAAATTGAAAGCAACTATTGACACATAAATACATGTACGTGTGTGTGTGTGTATGCTGATACCTCGTACTCAATACGCTGATTCCCATCTGCTTGCAGTGTTTAAAGAGAAGTGGTTCAAGTTAAGGTACAATCTGCTGTTTTATTTCAACATCAACGACCTCGGCCACATTGACAGGAGGCAGCCGGCTGGCGTCATCATCTTAGAGAATTACAGCATTAATATCGATACATCGTCCGAAGGAGCGTTTGCCTTCAGTATCTCGTTTCGTGACGAGCACGAGAAGCGTCATGTACTGAGCGGCCGATCGGAGTCTCAGGTAGAACAGTGGGTCAGTGCGCTTAGGCAGGCGAGCTACGAACACTGGAGGTCTCGTTTGATCACGCTACAAGAGAGATTGTGCAAGAAAACCGGTAAAGATCCATTGCTCATGTATCCCAGGAATCAGGGTGTCGTACGAGACGAGAGCTGGGAGCCAGCTTCCAGCTTCAGGTCTCACGTACGCTCGTTCGTCGACGCGTCGTCGTCTGCGTCAAACGCGACAACGAGGGAGGCTAATCTCATAGAACTGTAAAATATAGGAAACCAATTATTTTATAGACATAATTAATTGAGCGCACTCTCCGCGAACCGTGATCGAGGAACGATCGTTTTCTACGTGATGTAGGCGGGCGACAGCGGAATGCAAACCTTGCCACTTTGAACGAACGTGTTATAGAATTGGTAGATAATCGTCAAACCATCCAATCCATGAGACATGCGATCCAAAGAAAAATTAGAAATATCCCAAATATCAAATAAGGACAATTGTTTGCTATTATATGCAGATATATTTTGTTATATGCAATGATGTCTGCGAAATAGTATACGAAAGTATAATACAAAAGTGCTAATCTAAACGATGTACGAGGGGATGTAAATAATTTTGGTAAAATTAATCATATAGCGCTACCACGTGCTTAATGTTTGTACGCTTAAATATTCCTGTTATCCAGTGGCAAATAATCATGGCTATATATTCATTTCTCATCTACCATTTCTACCTCTGTACAAATTTCATTAGCAATAAGTATCGAATTGTAAAATACTCAGTTTTATTTGTAAAAGATTGGTACGTGTGCTCCCAATCCTATAATATACCAGCTTGTATACAAATATGAATTAAAATGAAACAAGAGATAGTACACGATGAAGAAATAAAGATATTTTTCTAATTTCTCTACAGTTTTTTCAATATTGATGTCAAGCACATTTACAAAAAATAAATGAAATAATATTCTAATTTAAATGTTTTGAAAAATTGAAAGAGAATTTAAAAGTTGTGTGTGTGTGGTGTACAGAGTCAAAAATTACAAAAAGTAAATGAAATAATATTCTAATTTAAATGTTTTGAAAAATTGAAAGAGAATTTAAAAGTTGTGTGTGTGTGTGGTGTACAGAGTCAAAAATTACAAAAATGAAATGAAGTAATATTCTAATTTAAATGTTTTGAAAAATTGAAAGAGAATTTAAAAGTTGTGTGTGTGTGGTGTACAGAGTCAAAAATTACAAAAATGAAATGAAGTAATATTCTAATTTAAATGTTTTGAAAAATTGAAAGAGAATTTAAAAGTTGTGTGTGTGTGTTGTAAAGAGTCAAAAATTACAAAAATTAAATGAAATAATATTCTAATTTAAATGTTTTGAAAAATTGAAAGAGAATTTAAAAGTTGTGTGTGTGTGGTGTACAGAGTCAAAAATTACAAAAATGAAATGAAATAATATTCTAATTTAAATGTTTTGAAAAATTGAAAGAGAATTTAAAAGTTGTGTGTGTGTGTGGTGTACAGAGTCAAAAATTACAAAAATTAAATGAAATAATATTCTAATTTAAATGTTTTGAAAAATTGAAAGAGAATTTAAAAGTTGTGTGTGTGTGGTGTACAGAGTCAAAAATTACAAAAATGAAATGAAATAATATTCTAATTTAAATGTTTTGAAAAATTGAAAGAGAATTTAAAAGTTGTGTGCGTGTGTGTGTGGTGTACAGAGTCAAAAATTACAAAAATGAAATGAAGTAATATTCTAATTTAAATGTTTTGAAAAATTGAAAGAGAATTTAAAAGTTGTGTGTGTGTGTACAGAGTCTCTAGATGCGACACCAAGTGCCAAAATGCCACTGGTGGTGCGAATGCAGCGATTGGCAGCAATACAGCTTAGTTTCCTAGAAGTCCCTAGAAGTTACGGACTCTAGTTTCACCGCGAATACGGAGTGCAGCTAAAAACGAACAGACCTACGAAATCGGACTGGTTGTATACAACGTCGTGGTCGTTCTCAGCATTTAACGTAATGACTAAAATATGTTGGAAAATTACACTCGCGTGGGGACAAACGGCAAACAGCGACGTTACTTAATATCCACTCCAACGATCGTTCGTACCGCATGATAGTAGTATTCGCTGGTATTTCCGTGCAAGCAAGAAGCGATACGATACGTTACGTCGAGGAGGTTCTCTCGCGTCTTTTTCCCAGTTTTGTTACATATCTCGTTACATCGTTGGCTGAAGGATTCGTTGTTTTGTTCGATTGCGGAGCCGCTACACCAGGTTGGAAATTCAAGAGGATTCGAGGGAGATATGGAGGTTGGTTTCAATTCCGAAGTGAATCAGGAATGAATACAATAGAAGTGCAAAACATTCCAGTGCACGTGAAAGTCCTGCATTGATACCATAATAGTGAATCTTTGTGTTTCCAGTCCTTTATGTATCTTTACTGTAACGAGAATGTCACGTTTATTTCAACAAACACCCCCATTTTACACGAATCAAGACTTAACAATAGTTGACAATGCAATACATACGTGTTTGTGTAATATGAAATGTATATTATGTCTACTAGATGGACGAATGTTCAGCTGGTGGAGAGAGCGGAGCGGAGGAGGACGAAGACGAGGGTTCGATGCACGGTTCTAGGAGCGAGAGTAGCAGTAGTAGCATGACCGGTACCAGCACGAGTACAGACAGTGAGGAAGACAGCGCAGAGGAGCACGGTACGAGCAGTAGCGAAAGCCATAGCTCGGCGGAGGAGGACGAAGATGAGAATGAAAATACAGAATACATGGTAAACGTAGAGAGTTGCGATGCTTTGGTAAGATTCATGCATCGTCTTACGCCTGTACATTCGATGAGTGGATTATGTGCGTCGGAAACGACGGCGCGAGCCGTCTGCCACCGATTAAAACGCAACTCGATTTTCAGAGATGGGAGATGTGTGTCGCCGCCAATACTAAAGTAAAATTACCGCAGGACGTTTGCGAACATTTCGGCGTTTTCAAGGAGATGCTAGATTACCCGCGTCTTTGGAACGAATGTCTGACGGAGAGTCAGAGGGAAACGTTGTACAACCTCTTACCAATGTTTCCAAAGGACTGTGACGTAGAGGCGGAAGTGGACAAGTCGTTGCAGATGCTGTTTAACAGAGAAAATGACAGGTAACGGAGATGACAGTCAACGCTTGTTGTCGCAATTTGAATATAAACTGTCGATCATTGTGTAGATTCGGCATCACGGCGCTGGATGCGTTTCACAATCACCTTTCCACCGGTCACTATCGTCCCGACATCAGGCGAATGCGTGGTCTACTTTGCAAAGCGCGGAAGAGGCGATTGTTGTTCGAGGAGCGGAAACGCTCGTACGAATTAGCGAGCCAGTTACTCAAGTCGCGGGAGAGTTTGCTGTCGAATGCGTACAAGCAGGGCTTCAGTCAGCCGGCGAACCGGACGGTGTCGAAGCTCCACTTGCGTAAATCGAAGCCGGTGATGGGTAAGTGATTATTTTGTGCGACCTAAAGTATCTTCCGACTATTTAGCGCATGTTTGAGCCGTTTGGCGGACACAAGTAGTATCTTCCAGTGGGGGAGATAATACTATGGACAATACTAATGCACGCGAATGAATGACAGTTGAAGAGAAGACCCAGCTGCGCTATGTGGAAGAACTGAACGCGGTTCGTGCAGAGCTCGGGGCCAACACGAGACTGTCCGCCGACACGACGTCCGAAAACGAAGAGAATTATCCGCATTTCCAGACGACTGGGGCTAAACAGAGAAGGAAACGGCGTTCTACCATGAGCTTTCAAGGATTATCGGTCAAAGGCTTGCAATTCAGCCACGAGGATGAGACGATTCGACCTGTATTCTCCACTTTGCAACGAATGGAATATGTTCCGAACGGGTCGCTGTTCGTACGCGAGCAGATGGAAGACGCCTATCGGGCCATGTTGATAGAACACAAAAAACGACGAGCTCGTCGTGATGTACGTATCGCTTCTGCTTGCTCCCTTATGCGATGATCGATAATGCTCAAGTAACTAAACACTGTGTCACGTATCGGTCACAGATCCATCCGGAATTGAATACCCAGGGAATCGCGCTTGCCGACCTCACGCAGAGGTCGCAGATTGGTCAGAAGCACAAGCTCTCGATCGGTAATTCCATGAGGATTACACCAGCCAAGAAGAAAATCAAGCTGGAGCAAACCTCGCTGTGTCCGCCCGCATCAAAATTGACGAGTTCCAATTCTGCAATAAAGCACGAGAGTGACAACAGCGACTATTCCCACACTACGGATGATAACCGACAGGCGAATGTCGCCGATGTGGATTACAACAGAATAGCTGCGACCCTCGTGAAGTCGGAACCGGCCGATTCGTACGAGCCGCATCAATTGGCTAAAAAGAAAATGTATATACAGCGAAACAACGTAACATCAAGGGTAGGACGGAGTTCTTTTTTTTATTGACCTTCTCTCTACCTTCGTAGGGGCCCGGTGACTCCGGTGAAAAGCAGCAGCAAGCCGGCGATGACGAATCCACCGGAGATAAAGAAAGAAATCGAGGATCTGGAATACGACGAGGTCAAGGCGGAACTAGGTTCCGGCGTGAACGAGGACGCGCTAGCCGACACCGAGGAGGAAGAGGAGAATGAGTCGAGGAAAGAGCTCGATTTGGACAGCATCGACATGATGCAGTTACCGATTCAACTTGACGACGGAATCGACATTCTTGATGACGTCAAGTAAACGTTTATTTTTGTGTAACGCCATCCACCACCGTAGCAAAACTGAGTGTCTAAAATTGCAAACTGACGTTACAGGTGCGAGGATGAGGGCGTTATATCGATACCGGAGAAGGAATTGACTCTGTCCTCTAACGATATCACCAGGGACTGCGTCGGCAACGGGA
Organism: Ooceraea biroi; assembly: GCF_003672135.1. Lineage (NCBI taxonomy): Eukaryota > Metazoa > Arthropoda > Insecta > Hymenoptera > Formicidae > Ooceraea > Ooceraea biroi. Next base: position 6,483,734 of record NC_039515.1, read on the forward strand.
CGGAATTGATGCAAGAGACGCACGCTTGCTTCTTCTCCCTATTGCGGGATGCCTTCACCAAGGGAAAGTACCAGATGAGCGCGGCGGACATGAACGATGCGATAACGCAGTGGCAGGGCAATCCTATTTCACCTCTGAACGCTTGGTAAGAACCAAGTCGCTCGGAACCGCGATATCACGTGCAAATGTAACGTTTGTCCGTGTTTATTAGATTAATATCGCGCGCTTGACGCGTCGTAGGTACCCTCTGGAACCTTCATGGCCGACGTTAGTGCCGCTGGCTCTAGGCTTCCTCGCCGGCGAGTTGACGTATCCTCAAGACTTGGAGCAACAGCAGGAACGGGATCAGGAACTAGTGCCGTATCTGGAAAACAAAGGTCGAGGGGTATATGCGTGGATCGGTGCGGGTCGAGACTCGGATACCCTGTTGCAGGATCTGTGCACGAAATTCCTCACGTACAAGTATGCGTCGCAGATCAGACGAACGCTCGACTTGAGAAATTCATATACAGGGTGATTCGTATAAAGTGACCGATTTAATTATTAGTGAAATTTGAAGACATGAAAAAAGAGTTTATACCGATATGTTCGGTACAAAGGGGGACACCATATTATTTTATGAGTGGAGGCGTTGAGGACGTTTCAAAGTCACTTCTTTTTTTTAATGGGATGCTGTATTTTTTATCTTATAGGATAGTAGCCCTTTTTAATATAAATTCAATGATACATTACATAAAAACATTCAAGGTCAATCAAGGCCAAAAATACATGATAAAATAAAATTCAAATGTATGATCTGTATATCCGTCCGTCGTTCGCTTTGGCTCTCAGTATGTCTAGGTCTATGTTTATGAGCTGTGTTTTCTTTGGAAACTGCTATTATAATGTTATTATTACGAAGATTGTAAGGACAAGTGATGCTTACAAACGTTGCGAGTGCCAAAGCGAACGCAGCCTTAGTATGAGATTAGTCGTAGCACTGAACGTAATGGCTAATTACAATAATTCACAAATTGTAGACATTTTGATAACTTTTGGTGAATGTGGAAAAAATGCAGCTGAAACTGCAAGAGTATTAAATGAACGAGATCCAGATCGACATAGACATAGTGCCCGTTCAATATTGCGGATTATATCACGAGCAAGACAATTCATCTGTGTCGTCGAGTTCAAGGTGAAAACTTTGAACATTTATTGTGAGGAACAGAAATACAGATCATACGTTTGAATTTTATTTTATCATGTATTTTTGGTCTTGATTGACCTCGAATGCTTTTATATAATGTATCATTAAATTTATATTAAAAAGGGCTACTATCCTATAAAATAAAAAATACAGCATCCCATTAAAAAAAAGAAGTTGACTTTGAAGTGTCCTCAACGCCTCCACTCATAAAATAATCGTATCCGTTACATGGTGTCCCCCTTTGTACTGAACATTTCGGTATAAACTCTTTTTTCATACGTCTTCAAATTTCACTAATAATTAAATCGGTCACTTTATACGAATCACCCTGTATAATAATTGGCGACAATTATGTACAGAGACTCGTTGACACCGTCGGCCAACAACGCTGTAGCGGTCACGAAACCGCAGCAGCAGCAGCAACAGCAACAGCAACAGCAGACTCAGCTTACTCCCTCGAGCAACACCAACAGCGGCAGTCTGGCATTGGAACCCACCGGTATAGAGGCTGGTGCCGCTGGAACTGTCGCCGAGCTGGAACCACCTCGCGCGCTATTTCCCACGGAATGGAAGGTCCGCCCGTCCACAGCGGAGGAACGCGAGGAATTTCGGAGGCAGGAGCGTATGCGCTACTCTACGCCCCACAAAGCGTTCACTTATCGCATGCACGGTTACGCGTCCGTGGTTGGCCCGGTCAAAGGAATCTATCAGCACAACATCGGCAAGTTTAAACCATGCGTCGGCCATACGTAAATGTTGATTGATATGTTGAGAGGCGATGTTACATTTGACATTTCATTTCGGTATCACGTTCAGTCATTTGCAATGTCGGTGACAATGTTGTTAGTAACAATCGGTTGTTGTTATATCGATTCAGCTTCGGGACAGAGTAAAGCGCGGGATCACATACTGCTGGTGGCGGATCGGCCAAACTACGTGACGATTCTGGCATTGGTCAGGGATGCTACTGCCCGACTGCCCAACGGCGAAGGGACCCGGGCTGACATTTGCCAGTTGCTCAAGGACTCGCAGTACATCATCGAACAGGGAAACAGCGACGAGAATTTCCATTCGGCGGTGTCGGGAGCGCTTGACAGGTTGCATTACGAGCCAGATCCCTGCGTCAGATATTATCCTCGTCGAAAGGAATGGCTGTACCTTCATCGGGCACGTTCCGAGTCCGAATTCGGTTCGTTTTTTTTTCCTTTTCACTCGATCGACTAGATAGATACTAATTCTCACGTGCGATTACATAAACATGTGTGCTTTTTCCCCTTACCTTTGACAGAAATGTATCACCAGCAATTGCAAGGTGTTCCAAAGAATAAGAAAAACGTTGGAAATACGTCGCGAAGTAAAGCTCAACAACCCGTCGTCAAGGGGTCAACCGGTGCAAACAAGGAACAGGCTCCGAACAACAAGGAAGTTACCCTCAAGAAAGAACGGCGAACAACGACCGTACCTGTGCAGCCTGCTATGCCCAAGTAAGTACCGGATATTTATCGGAGAAACGTCTTTGACGGATATCTGGCGACATGTGTAGACGCATTTGCCGTCGTCACGATAATGATTACAATTACCGTCTCGTAGAAAGGAGCAGCGTAAAGCCGAGGAGAAAACTGTCAGTGAACATTCCATCTCGAGCGAACAATCCGTCAACGCCAGCGTGGAAATGGCAATCGGTACAGCGACAACGACACCGGCCGTCTCCCGCGTCGAAGCGCCTGTTCCCATTGCGTCGCTCGTCGGCTCGTCGGCTACGGCACTCGGCACGAGCGTAGCGAGCATGGAAGCACGAGACAACATCGCGATGGAGGCGAAATCGCAACTTGCGCCGGTGACACCCATAAAAAAACCAGCGACCATCGGCGGGAAGCCTGTCGCCGTGGTGAAAACAAACGCCACGCAGAGCCTGCTGCAGTCGAATCAACACAATTTTCCGCATCACCAAATTCAAGTGTCCACGTCCGCTGGATTGCAAACGATTCGTCTGTCTGGACACTCGGTGCTGCAGTCCGCGCAACAGTCCGTCTCGGCTAGCAGTAACACTAGCGTGACGAATGGAACTGCGACCAATCTGGCGATGTTGCCGCCCACGAAAGCGCAGAACCAGCAGCAACAGCAGACAGCCGTGGTAACGAATCAAGCAGCGAAGAGTATTTTACAAGCCACTAACATGAAGCAGCAACAGTCGCAACAGCAGCAGCAGCAGCACGTATTGCCAGGCAAAACTCTCTTGGCGTCGCAAATCAAGTTGGTTAGCTCGAGTCAAATTAAATCGATACTTACGACCCACGGTCTTCAGGGACAGGCTATATTCATCAAGCAGTCCTCACCATCGAATAATCAGTCGCAGCAGCAGCAGTTGCAACAACAGCAGCAGCAGCAACAGCAGCAGCAACAACAACAATTAAAGGTACCTGTGCCCAAAATCCTTCCTCATCACTATATTACTAGGTTGTTCATTAAGTTCTGCGGTTTCTTTGCCCTAAATTAAAACATAAATCTATTGTATTGGGTCATTAAGTATGAAACTTTACAAATAGAACATAAACTTTTGCATTTTTTGGCACATGGACATGATTTATTTTCAATCGAAGTATGCGCCCATGTTATCTACACACTTCTGCCATTTTAGTGGTAGTTGGTCTATGCCTCTACTATAGAAGCCAGGAGTACGGGAATCGATGAAGTCGCGGAAGGCTGTTTCGACTGCCTGTTGAGAATTGAAGAATTGTCCCACCAAGAAGTTGTCCAAATTCCGGAAGAAGTGATAGTCGGTGGATGATAGATCTGGTGAATATGGTGGATGAGGGAGAGTTTCCAATTCCAACTCCCGTAGCTTTGCCACGGTCAGTCGTGCAGTGTGCGGTCGAGCATTATCATGCAACAGGATTGGCATTGACCGATTGACCAATTTCGGTTGTTTAATAGCAAGTTGTTGCATCATTTCGTCCAGTTGCTTGCAATATACTTCAGCCGTTATCGATGTACCAGGTTTCATAAAGTTGTAGTAGATAACACCTGACCTGGACCACCAAACGGTCACCATAAGCTTCTTCTGTGTAACGTTGGGTTTCGCGTGATGTCTCGGTGGTTCATCAGCGTTCAACCACTGATGGGAGCGTTTACGATTGTCGTAGAGTATCCACTTTTCATCGCAGGTGACAATTCGATTAAAAAAAGATTCATTTTTGTGACGGGAAAGCAAAGAAAGGGAAGCCTCTAGACGTTGCGCCTGCTGCGCATCGGTCAATTCGTGCGGGACCCGTTTGTCCAACTTCTTTATCTTACCAATTGCAGCTAAATGAACCAATATGGTGGGTATGGAAACATTGAATATCGATGCCAATTCACGTGTACTTTGAGATGGATCGGACTCTACTACGGCTCTCAAGTGATCATTATCCACCTTCGTCTTTGGTCTTCCACGTGGCTCATTAGCGAGGCTGAAATCTCCATCTCTGAAGTCTTTGAACCAATTGCCCACCGTTGCTTTAGTAGTTGAACCTTCACCAAATACAGCGTTGATATTACGAGCTGTCTCCGACACTGTGGTTCCACGGCGGAACTCATATTCATAAATCACACGAATTTTGGACTTTTCCATGGTTCTATAAAAAAGAATCCACCAATAAAACTAATGAAGATATTTGAACAAACAAATATGACATTTGAAGAGCGAACATACATCTATCACACTAACCTAACCTGATACTGACGTCTGGCGCGAAATTTGAGGTAACAAATGTTAAAGATGGCGCTTTTACATTTGTAAAGTTTCATACTTAATGACCCAATACTTACACATTTATTCAACCTGGAATGTATTGTCCATCTTGATCGACCACCTTCTGCCAACGTTCTGGAAGGGACAAAATGCCGCGTTTGTAGAAGTCGCGCGACTTCTGCGCGGAAAAGTCCTCCAAGTACGTTTGAATATCGTCCACTGAATTAAAGCGCTGCCCGTCGAGATTGTTTTGGAGTGACCGGAACAGACGGTAACCCGACGGCGCAAGGTCTGGGGAGTACGGTGGGTGCTGCATGACTTCCCAGCCAAAGCGCTTCAACTTCTTCTTGGTCACCAAAGCAGTGTGTGGTTTGGCGTTGTCGTGGTGGAAGACAACGCCCTTCCTGTTCGCCAATTCCGGCCGCTTCTCCGCCGCTGCCTGCTTCAATTTTTCTAACTGAGCGCAATGCTTCCCGGCGTCGATGGTCTGACCGCGCGGAAGCAGCTCGAAGTACGGGACGCCTCGCCAATCCCACCACACACTCAGCATCGCTTTCTTCGGACGCAAATCCGCCTTGGCAACCGATTGTGACGACTCACCCGGACCGCACCATGACCGCTTGCGTCGAATGTTGTTACGTACCACCCATTTTTCATCTCCCGTGACCACCCGTTTGAGAAAGGCCTCCAGCGAGTTCCATTTCAGCAGGGATTCACAGATCATGACGCGGTCCAAAATGTTCTTTTCGGTGAGCTCGTGAGGGACCCAAACATCTGCTTTTTTCGACATCCCAAGCCGTTTTAATCGCTGCGCAACCGTTGTATGGGCGATGTCGAGGCGCTCCGCGATCTCTCGCGTCGTCAGGTGTCGGTCCGCTTTGATTGCGGCCGCGATTTGGTCGTCGTCAGTGGTGGATGGACGACCGGAGCGAGCAGCATCGGAGACGTTCACATCTCCGGAACGAAAGCGCGCGAACCAACGCTGACGGGTGTCAGCGCTTATGGCCGAGTCCCCGTACACGCCACATATCTCACGTTGTGCGTCCGTCGCTTTTGCTCCTTTGCGGAAACAAAATAGCAAAATGTGCCGAAAATGCACCCTTTGATCCTCCATTTTCAATGAATAGCGCGTACGCGCAACACGTCAAAGCACAACAAAGACTCTGGCGAAATGTCGAGCGTTGTCTAACCTGCCACGGAGTATGCGGCAATCCGCGGTTCAGGCGATGCATGCTATCTTTTTCAATGGACAAACGCTATCTATCAAGAAAACCGCAGAACTTAACGAACAACCTAATATTTCCTTTTACATGAATCTTTCCATCAGCAGCAACAACTTCAACAGCAGCAGCAACAGCAGCTCCAACAACAACGAGTGGTTGCCAGCCAACAACAGCCTATACAGCAGACTCCCGGAATGCAACGTATAATCGCGCAAATTGGGGGAAAACCGATCGCTGTGCAAATACAGCAGTCGCCTCATCATCAACAGCAGCAGCAGCAGCAGCAGCAGCAACAGAAAATACTGGCAAAAGTTTTGACGAACAGCGGCGGGGGACAAATCATTTCCGTTGAGAACTTATTCGGTCAGAAAGGGTTGAAGCTGGCGACTACTGCCAGTCACGCTAATCAACTTAACAGACAGGGCAAAGTTATACAGGCTCAGTATCAGGTATAGACGCAGTTTTCGCGCGCGTGTGGCAATTATTTAGAAATTTATCTGTCGCGGATACTGATAATTACTAACGACCGCTGCATCGTTCTTCTCGCTCCTCTTGATGTAACTTGCAGGTAGTACCGCAAGCGCAAGCGTCTTCTGGCCAATCGAAGATAATAGCCGTCAGTACCCAGCATCAGCAATCTCCGCAACAGGGTCAGACCGTTCGAATGGTCACTGCCCAACTCGCCGGGAAACCCATCGTACTAGCAAGTGGTAACAAGAACGTCGGGGTCGCGGTGAGCACCAGCGGCGGAAACGTAGTGTTGGGCAAACACCCAGCCTCCCATCAGTCGCAGCAGCAGCAACAGCAGCAGCAGCAACAACAGCAGCAGCAACAAACGCAACAACCGATCATCTTGCCGAGTCAGTTGCTCAACATCAAAACGTTACACGGACTTAAAGTAATTCCCACTCCGACTGGATTGAAAACTGCGGGTGGTGCCGTTTACGCTCGGGTTATCGCTCCTACGACGATAGCCTCGACGCAAGCTGCTGCGACGAGTCAGCAACAGACTCTTCAGACGCAACCAAGAAACACCTCTTATAGCACGCCTTGACAAGATTGATATCGCTCGCACACGTCCACCCCACGTTCGCTTAATGTCGTTTCTGCAATTATGCATACGTTGCGCGTGCTTTAAGGGGGGAGCCTGCTTTAGAACGTTGAAAATAAGGTCGAATTTTACGAATTGTTTTTGGAGAAACTATACAGCGGATCATTATAAAACTTTGATGCATTTATTAGTACATGTTTAAAGATAAAAAAAATTATTTTTTTATTTGAATATATCGCCCGTAGAGGTCGTCCTGGAGGCATCTTAGTGCAGCCGGCATTGTAAATTGGTGAGCATTCTCCCGCCTCCGAATTTCATCCAAACTGAAAAATTGAAATATTTTCTCGTTATTTATGACTTCCCATCGTCGATGAACCTTTAATATTCATAAAAACGTTAAGTTAAACAATTATTTTTGCATGAAAAAGTTCAACAACTTTGCCTAAAAATCGTACTTTTGTGTTCTAAGCTCCACCGTTTTGGCACTTTTCAACTTTTTTCTTCTCTCTTTGGTTCATCGACGATGGGAATTCGTAAATAACGAGAACGTATTTCAATTTTTCAGTTCAGACGAGATTTGGAGGCAGGAGAATGCTCACCAATTTGCAATGCCGGCGACGCGGCTGCACTTAGACTTCTCCAGGACGACCTCTACGAGCGATATATTCAAATAAAAAAATAATTTTTTTATCTTTAAACATGTGCTAATAAATGCATCAAAGTTTTATAATGATCCGCTGTATAGTTTCTCCAAAAACAATTCGTAAAATATACCTTATTTTCAGCGTTCTAAAGCAGGCTCCCCTCTTAAGTTACGTCTGCCGCGTCGGACGACGGCACGCACGTCGATAAAATCAGCCGAAACGATCGGAGGTTTAGACAGACGTAAACGTCGACAAAACTGACTCGTATCTCGGCTATTGGTCACGCTATTGGAAGAACGAAATCCACAGTAACATTTAGACGAGTCGAAGCGGCCCTTGAGGGAGATACGCGTCGAATCTTAAGGTGGCGCACGCGCGCGCACCAGGCGTCTGTCAGGCAAAATAAATATATCACACGACACGAAATTGTTTTTGGTGCTTGCAAATCTTTTTTCTTCCCGTTTTCTTCCAACATGATGAAGCATTCGTAGCAATATAAGTTTGGATTTTAAGTATTGGAAATAATAATATATAATTGGAAATAATTTCAAACAAAACTTCGTTAACTGTAAAAAGGCGGTTGAATTTATTGCAGAAGGGTGAATAATGACATCTCTGTTAAAGCTGCTCTGGAATACAAAACAGTGTAGCACAAAACTGCCTAGTTTGCAGCGACACACACACACGCACAGAGAATATACAGGGTGTTCCATTTTATATTTGTCAGTAAAATATTTCGATACGACGTCGTTTCAGAGAAAAATGTTTCAGACAAAAGTTATATGGCTTCGAGGGGGCAAGATGATGATGAAGGGGGACATAAGATGCTGCCACTGATTTGACCTTGGGTGCACCTGTCAAGGTACACTTTGGGTAATGCAAATGCCGGCAGTATTGTAACTTGTAGTTCTCATAACTCGAATAATATTTAACGAAAAAATACTTTATTATAGTGTTTTGAAAAGCTCTCGAGGTAAGCTACAAGACTGTATAATGAGAAATAAAGAGATCCATTAAAAAAAAAGTTAACCTTCACATAAACCTTGACAGGTGCACCCAAGGTCAAATCAGTGGCAGCATCTTATGTCCCCCTTGAAGTCATAAAACTTTTGTAAGAAACATTTTTCGATACAAGATTTGGTTTATGTGTATACTTAAATTATAAAACAGTATACTTTGGAACGCTGTAACTCACTGAAAAATGGTCCAATTTCAAAAAACAAAAAACCGTTGTATTCGTCTCATTATCAGCTACAACTTTCACTTAGAGAGAAAAATCGACTTCCATTTAAAAAAATGGCCGCCATGATGAAATCTCGAAAGTGGCGCCATCTACAATTAAATTGAGAATATCATCATCTTGCCCCCTCGAAGCCATATAACTTTTGTCTGAAACATTTTTCTCTGAAACGACGTCGTATCGAAATATTTTACTGACAAATATAAAATGGGACACCCTGTATATTCTATGTACATATACTGTATATCCGTGCAGCAAGCTATATCACAGAGTGTTTAAAAACTAACCAAAACAATTACTGACTAAAAATGATAAAGTAGCTAACACCATGTACAGTATTCCGGAAACGGTTGTTTATGCATATATATTTATTTACATAATACAGCACTCTTGCTGCGAGTCTGCTCCAGGTAATGGGAAAGGATTTCCCTCGGCGTCAAACTGAAACAGCGTGTTCTGTTCGCCGACGAGATCTTCCGGTGCTTGGCCGTAATTTTGCATCTCTGTCATGAGTTTCAGTACCGTTTCAAACCGATGTTTTTTCGTGTCTTCGGTGTCGTCTTCCTTTTCCTTCTCCAATTCGGTACACACCTTGCGAACGCGATACGAAATAACGTGCCAAATTCTCAAATTTTCGATTGTCTATTCTATTCTGATCAACATACATACCTGTTTCATCAACTCGGATTGCTTGGTATACCTCTGCAAGTCGGAGGGACTCAGAGTCGCCTTGTGCTCCTCTAGCCAGGCTGGATACTTATCAGATAACTCTTTCACTGGCGTATAAAGAATATCCTTTGACAGAAGTTGTTTCATCATCTCTTGCATGAACGGTAGTACATTACCAGCCTCACCATCGAGAGACGTTTGTTCAAGCATAGCAGCTAAATTTACGTCGTTCTGAAATGTATTTATCGTTGTCGTATTGATAACAGGTTCCATCATGCTAAGAAAACTATAGTTGGAAAACAGACATCGCAAGTCGCAACACTATTTACCTGTAAATTCTCGCTATTTGTAGTCAAGTCCTTCAAGACTCGCGAGATGGTCGAGTGAAACTCTGTACTCGCGTTATCCGTATCCTCCGTTACATCGCTGGCTGATCCTTGTCCAAGCTTTTGTAAAGCAGCTTCCAGTTCACTATCGCCTAACGATAAACGTTCGCAGTAATATTGGGTCCTTAAGTATGAAACTTTACAAATGTAAAAACGCCATCTTTAACATTTGTTATCTCAAATTTGGCGCCAAACGTCAGTATCAGGTTAGGTTAGTGTGATAGATGTATGTTCGCTCTTCAAATGTCATATTTGTTTGTTCAAATATCTTCATTAGTTTTATTGGTGGATTCTTTTTTATAGAACCATGGAAAAGTCCAAAATTCGTGTGATTTATGAATATGAGTTCCGCCGTGGAACCACAGTGTCGGAGACAGCTCGTAATATCAACGCTGTATTTGGTGAAGGTTCAACTACTAAAGCAACGGTGGGCAATTGGTTCAAAGACTTCAGAGATGGAGATTTCAGCCTCGCTAATGAGCCACGTGGAAGACCAAAGACGAAGGTGGATAATGATCACTTGAGAGCCGTAGTAGAGTCCGATCCATCTCAAAGTACACGTGAATTGGCATCGATATTCAATGTTTCCATACCCACCATATTGGTTCATTTAGCTGCAATTGGTAAGATAAAGAAGTTGGACAAACGGGTCCCGCACGAATTGACCGATGCGCAGCAGGCGCAACGTCTAGAGGCTTCCCTTTCTTTGCTTTCCCGTCACAAAAATGAATCTTTTTTTAATCGAATTGTGACCTGCGATGAAAAGTGGATACTCTACGACAATCGTAAACGCTCCCATCAGTGGTTGAACGCTGATGAACCACCGAGACATCACGCGAAACCCAACGTTACACAGAAGAAGCTTATGGTGACCGTTTGGTGGTCCAGGTCAGGTGTTATCTACTACAACTTTATGAAACCTGGTACATCGATAACGGCTGAAGTATATTGCAAGCAACTGGACGAAATGATGCAACAACTTGCTATTAAACAACCGAAATTGGTCAATCGGTCAATGCCAATCCTGTTGCATGATAATGCTCGACCGCACACTGCACGACTGACCGTGGCAAAGCTACGGGAGTTGGAATTGGAAACTCTCCGTCATCCACCATATTCACCAGATCTATCACCCACCGACTATCACTTCTTCCGGAATTTGGACAACTAGTTGGTGGGAAAATTGTTCAATTCTCAACAGGCAGTCGAACAGCCTTCCGCGACTTCATCGATTCCCGTACTCCTGGCTTCTATAGTAGAGGCATAGACCAACTACCACTAAAATGACAGAAGTGTGTAGATAACATGGGCGCATACTTCGATTGAAAATAAATCATGTCCATGTGCCAAAAGATGCAAAAGTTTATGTTCTATTTGTAAAGTTTCATACTTAATGACCCAATATATTTATGTACATCCACCGCGCGTTTAATCAGCTCACCATTTTGTAACAAGTTTTGCAGATTCTTTTCAAACTGGTCCGCCGTTTGTTTGAGAAAATCTTCCGTCCAGTTGTCCTCGGACGTTGGAAACGTAACGTGTTCATCCGCTTGCTTCTGCGGTGAATCCTGCCGAGCAGCCGCGGCGTCGCGTTTCTCGGCACTCGACACGGACACTTTGTCAAAATCCTTCAAGGCATCTAAAAGGAGGACAACGATGCACACGCACGCCGGGAAAATGTGTCAAAGTTGACGAGTTGTTACTCGGTTTGAAGCTTGCGAAAAGTGCAATGGGCAATCGTGTTCTTTTTGCATCGAACGACGGTGCCGGGGAGCAGTCGATCTACGAAACGATGATCGACGACTCCTTGCAAATCCGTAGGCAAGTTTCTTATTTATGTAATTTGCGTAATTCACGGTTACAGATTTCTCTCGGTTACGGATTTCATCATCCGAATCTGGGTAAAACGACGAGACGGTCTACTTACTATCCAGCAGATCGTTCAATTCTTCGTCTTCCACCTGATTTTTCGTCCCTTTTTCCTTGTCATCCATACTTGCGTGTTCACGAGTGTAAAAGTCGCCGCGTATCAATCTATACGATACGAAAAGTACGAGGAACCTTACGCCGCCTTACGCGACAAGATGATCGTCCACTTCGACCGAGCGACCATAGTCCAAGTCACTTGAACGACTGACCTACGACTGACGAATGACCGAGCGAAACGAACGATGTTTTACTTGCATGTTGTATGTTTTTAGTTGCACTTTTTGCGGATCTTCGTCACGCTTGCTCACGTAACAAAACGTGCAAATTAAGGGGATGCTGGAGTTGCTAGTGAACTATTTTTTCACTATAGCGATTGGTAATTGCAGTTTCGAAAATTCTCTTTATTGCTTTGCAGAATAAAAAATCCTTTTCCACAAATGAAGTATAGATAGAAAGAAAGTCCGCTCTACAGGACTTTATACTCAAAATGGAAAAAAGTTAAAAACTTGCATTTGTCTTTTCTAACTTTTTTCCATTTTGAGTATAAAGTCCTGTAGAGCGGACTTTCTTTCTATCTATACTTCATTTGTGGAAAAGGAGTTTTTATTCTGCAAAGCAATAAAGAGAATTTTCGAAACTGCAATTATCATCGCTATAGTGAAAAAATAGTTCACTAGCAACTCCAGCATCCCCTTAAGTCCAAATTGGAACAGACCGCGTGCCTCGATTTGGAGATTGTGTTTATTTGGGTTCCCTCGCACAAGGGAATTTTGGGAAACGAGACGGCGGATCGTTTTGCTAGAGGCCGCTGGGGACGCTTTAGACCTTATTTTAAAGTTGCTAGTGAACTATTTTTTCACTATAGCGATTGGTAATTGCAGTTTCGAAAATTCTCTTTATTGCTTTGCAGAATAAAAAATCCTTTTCCACAAATGAAGTATAGATAGAAAGAAAGTCCGCTCTACAGGACTTTATATTCAAAATGGAAAAAAAGTTAAAAACTTGCATTTGTCTTTTCTAACTTTTTTCCATTTTGAGTATAAAGTCCTGTAGAGCGGACTTTCTTTCTATCTATACTTCATTTGTGGAAAAGGATTTTTTATTCTGCACAAGCAATAAAGAGAATTTTCGAAACTGCAATTACCATCACTAGAGTGAAAAAATAGTTCACTAACAACTCCAGCATCCCCTTAAGTCCAAATTGGAACAGACCGCGTGCCTCGATTTGGAGATTGTGTTTATTTGGGTTCCCTCGCACAAGGGAATTTTGGGAAACGAGACGGCGGATCGTTTTGCTAGAGGCCGCTGGGGACGCTTTAGACCTTATTTTAAAGTTGCTAGTGAACTATTTTTTCACTATAGCGATTGGTAATTGCAGTTTCGAAAATTCTCTTTATTGCTTTGCAGAATAAAAAATCCTTTTCCACAAATGAAGTATAGATAGAAAGAAAGTCCGCTCTACAGGACTTTATATTCAAAATGGAAAAAAAGTTAAAAACTTGCATTTGTCTTTTCTAACTTTTTTCCATTTTGAGTATAAACTCCTGTAGAGCGGACTTTCTTTCTATCTATACTTCATTTGTGGAAAAGGATTTTTTATTCTGCACAAGCAATAAAGAGAATTTTCGAAACTGCAATTACCATCGCTATAGTGAAAAAATAGTTCACTAGCAACTCCAGCTTCCCCTTAAACGCACAAACGTTCGGCAATTCGCACTTTATATTTCTCTCCAAACAAATTCGCGAACATCTAAAAGCTGTTTTCATCGAGTGAGTTCCATTCGCCACCAATCGTGGCACTCGTGCTACGGACACTGCAAAATGGAGTGCGCATGCGTGACGAAAGGAGATGTAGAGGAAAAGAGAGAACCTATTGATGTCTCTTTCTAACACGCCAGGGCAGCAGCAAGGAAAATGTGCGCGGGAGCAGCACAATTGCAGGAACGTAGTAAACAATGAGAGTCATAAAAACTTATTGGCAATAGTTAATGTTATTTATTAATGTATTATTAAGTACAATTATTAATTATTATTAATACATTAATTGCGACTTGAGATCATCTCTATGTCAAAAAGATATAATGAAATTTATATATATTGCGTAATTGCATTTTTATAATAAAAATAAAGAGATAATGAAGTATACTAATTTGTTTTTTGTTTTTTTATTAATATAGTAATAATATAATATAAGTAATGATTTAATTACTAACACAAATATGTTGTAAAAATGGAATGAAAAGTAAGGTAACATATTGAAAAAAATAATTATATCAGATAATATTTAGATTAATTTTTGTAAAGGTCTAAATGTCTCTATACTTATGTATATTTCAAATCATGTCTGGCGTTAATGTTATTAAATATAACTTCTTCAAACTCTATTGTGATCAAAGGTCAAAATAATTATTTAATAAGACAATATTCTGACACATGTATACTTGGCATAAACATGCTTTTTGCTATACTCTGACAGACACATTTAACAATATATAAAAGAATATACATTTCTCTATACTTAAATATAGTACAATTTCTACATGTAAAAATGAAAAGTATAGTGCACAAAAGTCTTTAAGCACATAATTCTGTAAACGCAGTATCGAGAAAAATCCTATGTCAATAGAATAACTAGTAGTTGCTCAATTAGCACTTTCACAAGCGTATATTCAGTTATTGTAGACATCCGAAGGTTCCGACAGCAGATTTATTGTAGTCTGAAAATCCTCCAAGCGTACTCTTTACGTTATCCTGGCAGTGCTTCTTGATTTGTCCCTGACAATGGAATGGAAATTACAATGCAATTAAATGAAAAGTAAACTGTCCTAACTTTGTTAGTTTATTATTACATTTATCAAGTACACATATCTCAATTATTTCAAGATATCAAGAGATCAAGTAATTAATATCATTGCAATAACCAATTTAATAAAGTTTACATATCTAGATTCATAAATTAATGCAAATCAGTGAATGAAATCGATGTTGTTACTTTACTACTACTTTATGTATGCTTAATTTTATAGCCAATATTTATGCAAGTTAACAGGATTTGTTATAGTGAAATTGTAAGTTGTCAAACTTCATTAAATTATGATTAAAATAATATAATAATATAATATTAATATAGGTTAAAAATCCACTTATATTTTTCTTCTCGCGCACAACACAGCTGTAAATCATTAACTCACTTCACACACTACACACTGCACTACACTATTATGCTGCTGATCACACAACGCGTCAACATACACGTATAAACTGCGTTAAAATTGGCGCCTATCTTCTGTTAGAAAAAGAGGTACTATCACTATCCTCTTTCCTCTAGATCTCCTTTGGTCGCGCATGCGCACTCCATTTTCGCCACGGAAAATTGGGAGAGTTGCGCTACTGTATATACTGTGGTATTACTCGAGTGCGCGACCTGTCCTAACCTGTGTCGAGGTTTGTTTACGCCTGGCTTAATAATCCAAAGGACGGTTGAAGGCGATCTTGTTCCAATCGGAACAATTTAAAAAAAAATTGTTCACGCCTCGCTGATTTAAATGGTTTACGCTTTACATGATTTCTCGTCGAGATCATTCTCGTGGAGAATATCATAGAGGACATGAAAAATAAAGTAACATAGAGGCTATGAATAATAAAATAACGACTCATCTGCCAGGTGAACTACACAATCAACCATTTGCTTTCTTAAATGCGCTTTCCATATGGAATTATGTATACAGAGGTGGTGGACGCACGGAAGATGAAGTAGACCGTTGACGCAAAGATGTTGTAAACTTTCAGTTGCTTCGCCGTCGTTTTCCCGCTGGATAATCGTGCTTTTGTCACTTTGTTTCGTTAACAGTTACGACGGAGACTTTGTTTTCGACGATACCGAGGCTATCGTCAATAACGATGACACGCGCGTCACCCCTTTGCGGGAGATATTCAAAAATGACTTTTGGGGTACGAGGCTGTCCCATAAACAAAGCCACAAGTCGTACAGACCTCTCACCATCTTGAGCTTCAGGTAAGGCGATCATCATTATCGTACCGGGCGTAATGCAGGACAGCTTGTCTCTTCATCCGAGAGATGAGCAAGATTGTGCTGTCAAAAAATTAATCTCGTTCCTCGCACGCTTCTTTCCAACAGATTACACTTTTGGCTGCGGCAAGATTCGGTGCCGCAAGACTATCACGTTGTGAATATAGCGCTGCACGGCATAAATTGCTTGCTGACTCTACTGGTGTACAATGTACTCCTGGGTCCGCGAGGACGAGACATCTCGTTTTACGCCGCAGCCTTGTTCGCGGTTCATCCGGTCCACGCGGAAGCGGTGAGAAATGTCGAAGCGTGTTGCTTGTTCGTAGTGAGGCGCAGGGAAACTAAAATCTTGCTCCGCTCTGTTTGTTGACGAAACAGGTATCTGGCATAGTAGGACGTGCCGAGTTACTGTGCACCTTGTTTACTTGGCTGTCAGTTTTGTCGTACGATCATGCGGTGCGTGCCAGGGATGCCCGGCACACGTGGGCCGCTATGGCCGGTTGTGCCGTTTGCGCGAGCGTGGCGATGCTGTGCAAAGAGACTGGAATCACTGCCATCGTGAGTAGAGAGAAATGGGGTAATCCATCCTTTATCGTATCCGATTACGTGGAAAATTAGACGCAGCTCTGGTTTTGCTTTCAGGGCATCTGCGCTATATACGATATAATCGTGATCAATAGGATACACCCGATCGACGTGATTGATCGGCTGCTTAAACGTTCCTACGTGGACGTCCGTCGGCTTTGGAAACCGGTTTGGTATAAAAGTACAGTATCGCGACTCGTGGCGCTCGTTTTCGTCGCAACGACGCTTCTATCTCTGAGATTCAGCGTCATGGGGTTCTCCACGCCAAAGTTTCAGCCGTTGGACAATCCAGCGTCGTTCATGGACAACGCGTTGCTTCGCATGCTCAATTACAATTACATCTATTGCCTGAACGTGTGGCTACTCGTGTGCCCCGTGTGGCTCTGCTTCGATTGGTCGATGGGTTGCATACCTCTCATCACCGGCTACGACCACAGACTCTGGGCCGTTGCGGTCTTCTGGTTGACGCTCGGAGCGTTGATCGCGTACGCTTTTCTCTTCCGTAGGGGTGAAACTGGAAGGTACTTCCCGTTCCTCTTTAAAGGGCATCGTTAAAATGTCGAAACGAAAAAACGCGAAGCAAGCGAGCGAAAAAGCACACATACAGGGTGATTCGTATAAAGTGACCGATTTAATTATTAGTGAAATTTGAAGACATGAAAAAAGAGTTTATACCGATATGTTCGGTACAAAGGGGGACACCATATTATTTTATGAGTGGAGGCGTTGAGGACGTTTCAAAGTCACTTCTTTTTTTTAATGGGATGCTGTATTTTTTATCTTATAGGATAGTAGCCCTTTTTAATATAAATTCAATGATACATTACATAAAAACATTCAAGGTCAATCAAGGCCAAAAATACATGATAAAATAAAATTCAAATGTATGATCTGTATATCCGTCCGTCGTTCGCTTTGGCTCTCAGTATGTCTAGGTCTATGTTTATGAGCTGTGTTTTCTTTGGAAACTGCTATTATAATGTTATTAATACGAAGATTGTAAGGGCAAGTGATGCTTACAAACGTTGCGAGTTCCAAAGCGAACGCAGCCTTAGTATGAGATTAGTCGTAGCACTGAACGTAATGGCTAATTACAATAATTCACAAATTGTAGACATTTTGATAACTTTTGGTGAATGTGGAAAAAATGCAGCTGAAACTGCAAGAGTATTAAGGGGGGAGCCTGCTTTAGAACGTTGAAAATAAGGTATAATTTTACGAATTTTTTTAAGAAACTATATACAGCGGATTATTATAAAACTTTGATGCATTTATTAATACATGTTTAAAGATAAAAAAAATTATTTTTTGATTTGAATATATCGCCTGTAGAGGTCGTCCTGAAGGCATCTTAGTGCAGCCGGCATTGTAAATTGGTGAGCATTCTCCCGCCTCCAAATTTCATCCAAACTGAAAAATTGAAATATTTTCTCGTTATTTATGAATTCCCATCGTCGACGAACCTTTAATATTCATAAAAACATTAAGTTAAACAATTATTTTTGCATGAAAAAGTTTAAGAACTTTGCCTAAAAATCGTACTTTTGTGTTCTAAGCTCCACCATTTTGGCACTTTTCAACTTTTTTCTTCTCTCTTTGGTTCATCGACGATGGGAATTCATAAATAACGAGAAGATATTTCAATTTTTCAGTTTAGACGAAATTTGGAGGCAGGAGAATGCTCACCAATTTGCAATGCCGGCGACGCGGCTGCACTAAGATTTCTCCAGGACGACCTCTACAAGCGATACATTCAAATCAAAAAATAATTTTTTTATCTTTAAACATGTACTAATAAACGCATCAAAGTTTGATAATGATCCGCTGTATAGTTTCTCCAAAAACAATTCGTAAAATATACCTTATTTTCAGCGTTCTAAAGCAGGCTCCCCCCTTAAGGGCATGCTGGAGTTGCTAGTGAACTATTTTTTCACTATAGCGATGGTAATTGCAGTTTCGAAAATTCTCTTTATCGCTTGTGCAGAATAAAAAATCCTTTTCCACAAATGAAGTATAGATAGAAAGAAAGTCCGCTCTACAGGACTTTATATTCAAAATGGAACAAAGTTAGAAAAGACAAATGCAAGTTTTTAACTTTTTGCCATTTTGAGTATAAAGTCCTGTAGAGCGGACTTTCTTTCTATCTATACTTCATTTGTGGAAAAGGATTTTTTATTCTGCACAAGCGATAAAGAGAATTTTCGAAATTGCAATTACCATCGCTATAGTGAAAAAATAGTTCACTAGCAACTCCAGCATCCCCTTAAGGGGGGAGCCTGCTTTAGAACGTTGAAAATAAAGTATAATTTTACGAAGTTTTTTAAGAAACTATATACAGCGGATCATTATAAAACTTTGATGCATTTATTAATACATGTTTAAAGATAAAAAAAATTATTTTTTGATTTGAATATATCGCCTGTAGTGGTCGTCCTGAAGGCATCTTAGTGCAGCCGGCATTGTAAATTGGTGAGCATTCTCCCGCCTCCAAATTTCATCCAAACTGAAAAATTGAAATATTTTCTCGTTATTTATGAATTCCCATCGTCGATGAACCTTTAATATTCATAAAAACATTAAGTTAAACAATTATTTTTGCATGAAAAAGTTCCAAAACTTTGCCTAAAAATCGTACTTTTGTGTTCTAAGCTCCACCATTTTGGCACTTTTCAACTTTTTTCTTCTCTCTTTGGTTCATCGACGATGGGAATTCGTAAATAACGAGAACGTATTTCAATTTTTCAGTTTATACGAGATTTGGAGGCAGGAGAATGCTCACCAATTTGCAATGCCAGCGACGCGGCTGCACTAAGATTTCTCCAGGACGACCTCTACAAGCGATACATTCAAATAAAAAAATAATTTTTTTATCTTTAAACATGTACTAATAAACGCATCAAAGTTTTATAATGATCCGCTGTATAGTTTCTCCAAAAACAATTCGTAAAATATACCTTATTTTCAGCGTTCTAAAGCAGGCTCCCCCCTTAAGGGCATGCTGGAGTTGCTAGTGAACTATTTTTTCACTATAGCGATGGTAATTGCAGTTTCGAAAATTCTCTTTATCGCTTGTGCAGAATAAAAAATCCTTTTCCACAAATGAAGTATAGATAGAAAGAAAGTCCGCTCTACAGGACTTTATATTCAAAATGGAACAAAGTTAGAAAAGACAAATGCAAGTTTTTAACTTTTTGCCATTTTGAGTATAAAGTCCTGTAGAGCGGACTTTCTTTCTATCTATACTTCATTTGTGGAAAAGGATTTTTTATTCTGCACAAGCGATAAAGAGAATTTTCGAAATTGCAATTACCATCGCTATAGTGAAAAAATAGTTCACTAGCAACTCCAGCATCCCCTTAAGGGGGGAGCCTGCTTTAGAACGTTGAAAATAAAGTATAATTTTACGAAGTTTTTTAAGAAACTATATACAGCGGATCATTATAAAACTTTGATGCATTTATTAATACATGTTTAAAGATAAAAAAAATTATTTTTTGATTTGAATATATCGCCTGTAGAGGTCGTCCTGAAGGCATCTTAGTGCAGCCGGCATTGTAAATTGGTGAGCATTCTCCCGCCTCCAAATTTCATCCAAACTGAAAAATTGAAATATTTTCTCGTTATCTATGAATTCCCATCGTCGATGAACCTTTAATATTCATAAAAACGTTAAGTTAAACAATTATTTTTGCATGAAAAAGTTCAAAAACTTTGCCTAAAAATTGTACTTTTGTGTTCTAAGCTCCACCATTTTGGCACTTTTCAACTTTTTTCTTCTCTCTTTGGTTCATCGACGATGGGAATTCATAAATAACGAGAACATATTTCAATTTTTCAGTTTAGACGAAATTTGGAGGCAGGAGAATGCTCACCAATTTGCAATGCCGGCGACGCGGCTGCACTAAGATTTCTCCAGGACGACCTCTACAAGCGATACATTCAAATAAAAAAATAATTTTTTTATCTTTAAACATGTACTAATAAATGCATCAAAGTTTTATAATGATCCGCTGTATAGTTTCTCCAAAAACAATTCGTAAAATATACTTTATTTTCAGCGTTCTAAGGCAGGCTCCCCCCTTAAATGAACGATATCCAGATCGACATAGACATAGTGCCCGTTCAATATTACGGATTATATCACGAGCAAGACAATTCATCTGCGTCGTCGAGTTCAAGGTGAAAACTTTGAACATTTATTGTGAGGAACAGAAATACAGATCATACGTTTGAATTTTATTTTATCATGTATTTTTGGCCTTGATTGACCTCGAATGCTTTTATGTAATGTATCATTAAATTTATATTAAAAAAGGCTACTATCCTATAAAATAAAAAATACAGCATCCCATTAAAAAAAAGAAGTTGACTTTCAAGTGTCCTCAACGCCTCCACTCATAAAATAATATGGTGTCCCCTTTTGTACTGAACATATCGGTATAAACTCTTTTTTCATGTCTTCAAATTTCACTAATACTTAAATCGGTCACTTTATACGAATCACCCTGTATACTTTTGTCAACTTTTGCAGGTACACGACCGTGGGACTAGCAATGCTGATGGTTCCATTTCTGCCAGCTAGCAACATCTTCTTCAATGTTGGATTCGTTTTGGCGGAAAGGACACTGTACATACCCTCGGCAGGGTACTGCCTGTTGGTCGCCGTAGGCCTACAGCGATTCTCCACACGATTTGTCCTACCGAAGGAATCGTCGATCGCGTATGCAGCGTTGATCGCGTTACTCTTTACGCGTTCCTGGGTGAGGAGCGATCAGTGGAGAAGCGAGAAAGAGCTTTTCCAATCAGCATTAAGCGTATGTCCCCTGAATGCCAAAGTGCATTACAATATCGCGAAAAATGCCGCGGACGCGGGAAACGTCGATCTCGCGAAGCTGGAGTATCGCGAAGCCCTGCGGTACGTGCGACAATGTCCGGGCGGAATTTGCTCATCGTTTCATGTGTCAATCGCGCGTTCAATGGTCCATTCGTTACAGATTAAATCCAGAGTACGCCCAAGCCATGAACAATCTCGGCAATTTACTCAAGGACAACGGGCAGCTGTCCGAAGCTGTAGGCTTGTTCAAAGAGGCCGTCAGTTTACAGTAAGTTGCGTCGTCCTCGACTTGGGACTTCAAGACGAGTAGCGGTTAAAGCGTGCCTTTCCCTTCCGTCTTCGATTTTTTCTTTTGATGCGTAACGTAAGGATGGTATCACGAGTTTCCGAGTTTCAGGAAAGACTTTGCCACCGCATGGATGAATCTAGGTATAGCTCAGTCGGCGCTCATGCGATACGAGGAATCGGAAGCGAGCTATTTTACGGCTCTACGGTATCGATCAAATTACCCAGACTGCTTTTACAACCTAGGCGTATTGGTGAGTAAAATTACGTTCCTTGTGCTACGAGCTCGCGATATCCTACCGTTGTGCGGGGACAGTGTCGGAACGAACTATCCAAACCTCTTTCGGCGAAGTATCTGGAGCGAAAACAGCACGACAGGGCGTTGAAGGCCTGGATAAACGCGACCAAGCAAAAGCCAGCGCACAGACGAGCGTGGACGAACATGGTTCTACTGTTGGACGATCTAGGTTCGTACGAAGACGCACGCGCGGACGAACTTCAGCTAAGAACAAACGCCCTTCGCACCCCTCGTGTCACACACGTGTGCAAATATCCAATTTTAGGTAGGACAGAAGAGGCACTGGAAACGGCGAGCGAAGCTTTAAAGCTGATCCCGGATCACGCTCCGATCTATTTCAATATCGCCAACATCTTGGGAAAGAAGGGAAGATATCAAGAAGCGGAAGTTCAGTTCAAACTGGCGATATCGAAAAGCCCAACAGATCCCATGATTTACGCAAATTTCGGTATAAGACGCTGAGGGATGATATAATGTAACACGACTGTACTCGAGACGTATATTTTTTCTTTTCTCGTTCCAGGTGTTCTGTATCATCGTTGGAACAAATTGCATGCAGCAGAACAAATGTACAGAAGAGCGTTGCAACTGAAACCGGATCTGTACAGCGCAAGAAACAATTTGCAAAAATTGTACGCTTTAAAGGCGTCGACAATATAAAAGTTTCTTCCTTCCCATTTTGCACAACGCTCGTGTTTACGCCTTCGAAACGTACCACCTTTCAAATATCCCTGCCACTGTTCAGGAAAGTTATAAACACGACCGATACGCGCACAAGAATTCTTCTAGTCGCTGCTGCCCCTTCGAGGCATCAGTTTCGTTATGCAGGGGTAATTGTACGCTTTGAAATTTCCCACCTTTTTACCGTCGACGTAATTGTAAGAGACGAAGCACTTGTTACAGAAGTAGCTAGTATCGTGCGGTATCCTGTCGTGATCGGTCAAGATCCAACGCACGTTGAGCATTCCGCACATTATGCAGTTCTTCCCGGACATGGGCCTTATCCTCTCTATCTTTGGATAGGCGGACAGTGCTGGTACGTCGGTCTCGGTCACTAACCTGAAATGGAAATGAAAGCTTTTAAAATCTTGAGGCTTTACACGAGTCATGGGGAAAAAAGAAGAAGGTACCTGGCATCGGACAGTACAATAACGTGCTCGCAGCAACCTTGATGCTGATATACCCATGGGAAACCAAACCTCACGCAAAGGGAATCTATTCTTGTATCCATGGTCTCAACTTTGAACGAACCGACGTCACGAGTCTCGGCCCATTTCAGTATAACGTCACTGTAATCGATATTGATTGGTACGCTGGTGTCATTGTAAAAAGTATCACCAATGTAGAAGAATCCTGATTTATAGGTATCCTGCAACGGCAAAAAGATATTCACACTCAGAATGAGAACATAAACAATTAAAATTGAAAAGCAAAAGGTAATTACCTTCGCCATTGGTCCAGGTGTTCGATTCGGATTTTCACTGACTTCCGTGGCAATCGACAGATCGGACTGACACAATATCTTTTGGCGTAACTCGTAAAGACTTTGATGACCGAGTATCGACACGACAGTCCTGAGTTTAAGGACCGGAAAACGATTCATTGTCCTCAATTTATTGAGGCTGGACTGGCTCTTGAACGGCTCGTACACTTTAACGTAAACTAAAAAGTCTTTATTCGGTATCACGGTGGCATTGTTGTCCGACAATCTGGAGTCCTCATATTTCTGTAAAAAGAGGAGAAAAAGGAAATGGTAAGAGAAGGTGCGAGCGTCTCGTTGGCACATCGTTGCATGGAAGTGGCCACTAACAATTAGGATCCCGTTGTGATTCTTTGGTTTGACAAACGCGTCCTTGGGCAATGTCTTCAATACCTTGATCGTTTCCAACGAAGTGTTCTGGAGAATTCTTTCCGGTATGCGGACGTACCCATGCTTTTCCCGTTCTTCCGCATTGGCAGCTTCCATCGGCAAAGTTAAGTGATCGGTGCTGGAAGAAAATTCAGTTCCATTCAACGCGGAGGAGTGCTTGCGAGTTTTACTTGAGAGAGCGGAGCAACGCCGTATACCTGCAATAATGCGTCATCAAGTGCGTCCTCGCTTGCGAAAGGTCGGCATCCATAAGTCGGAAGATGTTTTCCTCGCACGATCCAGCCGGGTCGCGACGCGCCCAGGACTCGAGCGACTCACTGTATTCCCGAAAGTAATGTTTGAGCTGGATATTCGGCGATGCATGGCGACCATAAAATTTGTACACTTTATCCATCGTTATACCCCCGAGTGTCAATCGTCCGACATGCCGGCAGAGCCGAAATTAAGAGAAAACGATAAACATGAGGAGAACTCATCACACTCATGACACATCAAAGCGTACTGCCGAAATGCTCCTTCTTCTTCTTAGTGTTCTATGGCGCCCGATCCCTTTCAGTATGCCTATTCTGTAACTCGTATCGACAGTTTTCGCTATCGTTATGTAGCGACAGCCTATGAGAGCCACGCTTTTCTCTAAGTCGTCTTTGCCATTGGCTGTCGCTAGTTAACGATACCGAAAACTGTCGATCGAGTTACAGAATCGCCCTACAGGTTTGATAATCGATATGGCCAATAGCAAAATTGCGCAGTGACTCGGACCCGGTCAGGTTGTCCAACGTACAGTTGTTGAATTGATTGCGCGCGAAATAAGAAGGGAAAGGATTAAGGGGATGCTGGAGTTGCTAGTGAACTATTTTTTCACTCTAGCGATGGTAATTGCAGTTTCGAAAATTCTCTTTATTGCTTTGCAGAATAAAAAATCCTTTTCCACAAATGAAGTATAGATAGAAAGAAAGTCCGCTCTACAGGACTTTATATTCAAAATGGAAAAAAGTTAAAAACTTGCATTTGTCTTTTCTAACTTTTTTCCATTTTGAATATAAAGTCCTGTAGAGCGGACTTTCTCTCTATCTATACTTCATTTGTGAAAAAGAATTTTTTATTCTGCAAAGCAATAAAGAGAATTTTCGAAACTGCAATTACCATCGCTATAGTGAAAAAATAGTTCACTAGCAACTCCAGCTTCCCCTTAAGAAAACAGTTGGACAGATTTGAAAAATGCAACTAAAAGCAGGCATAACTTGGCAGGTGGATCATGCAGCGAAGGAGTTATGTCATTAAAAATACGATGATACTGAGACTGAATAAAAGTAATCAAAAGCAAAGCTCTATCTCGATATAACGGACAATACAAAATCACATGGTTCATATCCTGACGTGGATTACCGCACGTGCAGTCCCCAGACGAAACTATATTTTTATGAAATAAACTATAATTTAAATTATAATGGTTGCTACGCAGCCTGTTTAATAATACAATAGTTTGTCTATTCAATTGTTTATGATAATACCATGGGTAACGTCTCGCTGAATGATAATGAGTAAAATAATGCGAACCTGTGAGAGCCGCTTTACCTTGCAAATAAGTCTCAAACCGTGAAAAATGCGAATCTTTAATCTCGGCAAATAAATCCGTATAGGGAACTTTAAAATAAGGTCTAAAGCGTCCCCAGCGGCCTCTTTAGCAAAACGATCCGCCGTCTCGTTTCCCAAAATTCCCTTGTGCGAGGGAACCCAAATAAACACAATCTCCAAATCGAGGCGCGCGGTCTGTTCCAATTTGGACTTAAGGGGATGCTGGAGTTGCTAGTGAACTATTTTTTCACTCTAGCGATGGTAATTGCAGTTTCGAAAATTCTCTTTATTGCTTGTGCAGAATAAAAAATCCTTTTCCATAAATGAAGTATAGATAGAAAGAAAGCCCGCTCTACAGGACTTTATATTCAAAATGGAAAAAAGTTAGAAAAGACAAATGCAAGTTTTTAACTTTTTTCCATTTTTAATATAAAGTCCTGTAGAGCGGACTTTCTCTCTATCTATACTTCATTTGTGAAAAAGAATTTTTTATTCTGCAAAGCAATAAAGAGAATTTTCGAAACTGCAATTACCATCGCTATAGTGAAAAAATAGTTCACTAGCAACTCCAGCTTCCCCTTAAGAAAACAGTTGGACAGATTTGAAAAATGCAACTAAAAGCAGGCATAACTTGGCAGGTGGATCATGCAGCGAAGGAGTTATGTCATTAAAAATACGATGATACTGAGACTGAATAAAAGTAATCAAAAGCAAAAAGCTCTATCTCGATATAACGGACAATACAAAATCACATGGTTCATATCCTGACGTGGATTACCGCACGTGCAGTCCCCAGATGAAACTATATTTTTACGAAATAAACTATAATTTAAATTATAATGGTTGCTACGCAGCCTGTTTAATAATACAATAGTTTGTCTATTCAATTGTTTATGATAATACCATGGGTAACGTCTCGCTGAATGATAATGAGTAAAATAATGCGAACCTGTGAGAGCCGCTTTACCTTGCAAATAAGTCTCAAACCGTGAAAAATGCAAATCTTTAATCTCGGCAAATAAATCCGTATAGGGAACTTTAAAATAAGGTCTAAAGCGTCCCCAGCGGCCTCTTTAGCAAAACGATCCGCCGTCTCGTTTCCCAAAATTCCCTTGTGCGAGGGAACCCAAATAAACACAATCTTCAAATCGAGGCGCGCCGGTCTGTTCCAATTTGGACTTAAGGGGATGCTGGAGTTGCTAGTGAACTATTTTTTCACTCTAGCGATGGTAATTGCAGTTTCGAAAATTCTCTTTATTGCTTGTGCAAAATAAAAAATCCTTTTCCACAAATGAAGTATAGATAGCAAGAAAGCCCGCTCTGCAGGACTTTATATTCAAAATGGAAAAAAGTTAGAAAAGACAAATGCAAGTTTTTAACTTTTTTCCATTTTTAATATAAAGTCCTGTAGAGCGGACTTTCTCTCTATCTATACTTCATTTGTGAAAAAGAATTTTTTATTCTGCAAAGCAATAAAGAGAATTTTCGAAACTGCAATTACCATTGCTATAGTGAAAAAATAGTTCACTAGCAACTCCAGCTTCCCCTTAAGAAAACAGTTGGACAGATTTGAAAAATGCAACTAAAAGCCGGCATAACTTGGCAGGTGGATCATGCAGCGAAGGAGTTATGTCATTAAAAATACGATGATACTGAGACTGAATAAAAGTAATCAAAAGCAAAGCTCTATCTCGATATAACGGACAATACAAAATCACATGGTTCATATCCTGACGTGGATTACCGCACGTGCAGTCCCCAGATGAAACTATATTTTTACGAAATAAACTATAATTTAAATTATAATGGTTGCTACGCAGCCTGTTTAATAATACAATAGTTTGTCTATTCAATTGTTTATGATAATACCATGGGTAACGTCTCGCTGAATGATAATGAGTAAAATAATGCGAACCTGTGAGAGCCGCTTTACCTTGCAAATAAGTCTCAAACCGTGAAAAATGCGAATCTTTAATCTCGGCAAATAAATCCGTATAGGGAACTTTAAAATAAGGTCTAAAGCGTCCCCAGCGGCCTCTTTAGCAAAACGATCCGCCGTCTCGTTTCCCAAAATTCCCTTGTGCGAGGGAACCCAAATAAACACAATCTCCAAATCGAGGCGCGCCGGTCTGTTCCAATTTGGACTTAAGGGGATGCTGGAGTTGCTAGTGAACTATTTTTTCACTCTAGCGATGGTAATTGCAGTTTTGAAAATTCTCTTTATTGCTTTGCAGAATAAAAAATCCTTTTCCATAAATGAAGTATAGATAGAAAGAAAGCCCGCTCTACAGGACTTTATATTCAAAATGGAAAAAAGTTAGAAAAGACAAATGCAAGTTTTTAACTTTTTTCCATTTTTAATATAAAGTCCTGTAGAGCGGACTTTCTCTCTATCTATACTTCATTTGTGAAAAAGAATTTTTTATTCTGCAAAGCAATAAAGAGAATTTTCGAAACTGCAATTAACATCGCTAGAGTGAAAAAATAGTTCACTAGCAACTCCAGTTTCCCCTTAATTGTAGCAATTATATAATTAGGATGATTTAATGCCGGCGAAGAAAGGGTATCGAGAACACTTTGAAAATCTGTAAAAATAACCGATTTATAACAATTAAATTGTAAAATAATCGATATAGCCTCAGAGATAGCCCATGCTTCAGCGGAAAATATAGATGTAACTGGCGGCAACTTATGTTTAATAATGAATTTTAATTCTGGTGAAAAAACACTAGAACCGACCGGGACATCGGCTGAATTGACTTTTTAGCCATCTGTATAAAATGATACATATCCCACAAAATGTGACCGACAAAATTCATTGGATTTCGCGTTGACCTCCAACACAGAATCGCGGTCGCTGACTCCGAATTCCAAAAATTTAATATTTGGACGACAGCCGAAATGCTCCGAACGTTGACAACTGCACGTGATCACGAAGTGGGAAAAGACAAGACGGTCGATGGACGTGCAGTGGCCGCCAATCAG
Organism: Ooceraea biroi; assembly: GCF_003672135.1. Taxonomy (NCBI): domain Eukaryota; kingdom Metazoa; phylum Arthropoda; class Insecta; order Hymenoptera; family Formicidae; genus Ooceraea; species Ooceraea biroi. Next base: position 6,512,254 of record NC_039515.1, read on the forward strand.
AGGTCGCTTGAACGTTCCCGCAGTAAAATGCCGATTCATAGCGGCCAATCAGAATCTGCAAACGACGAAAGTCGTTACTAGATTTTCCGTTGAATGACCAATCGGAAACGTCAGTCAGCGGAAAGTCTAGTAACTTTGTCCAACTGTTAATCTGCCGAAATGCAGCAATTGCCATTTGAAATGTACGGTGGTATCGTTCCCAAGCATGTAATCTTGCCACTTTTCGCGCATCTCATCAGTGTGACAACAATGGTCGTGCCGGTTGGATTTTAGGTTAAATCACTCGCGTGATCTCGCCTAGTTAGTAAGATAAACCCGTTAAACACGGTAAAAAAAAGGAACAAGAAACGGAAACGAGGGGGAAGAATAGATAAATAAATAGGTAGATAAAAATGGACAATAAAATAACGATATGCGATCCCGACGAAGAAGAGATAGAAAACGATTTGTTACGTGACATCGAACCAGTCATGTGGATCAACGACGATCCGAATTACGATCTGGACGAGATCAACATGTTTTTTCACAGGGTTGATTCGGATCAAATAATATACAAGGAAAAGAAGAAGAAGTGTAAATTTATAGGTAAATACGTTATGGGCGATGTTCTCGGCGAGGGTAGTTACGGCAAGGTGAAGGAGGTACTGGATTCACAAACGCTCTGCCGAAGAGCGGTCAAGATATTAAAGAAGAGAAAACTTCGGAGGATACCCAATGGGGAACAGAACGTTCAACGGTGCGTTAAAGGATTTTTTATTCCGCACAAGCAACAAAGAATTTTCGAAACTGCAATCACCATCGCTATGGTGAAAAAATAGTTCACTAGCAACTCCAGCATCCCCTTAACGGTGCTTTAAACGCTAATAGATTCTATATGCCTATTACTATAAACACACACACATGCATGAACACGCACGTTCTCTTGCGTGGAAAATTTTGTTTGTTTTTGTCGCTTTTGTCTAATTGACTAACATCTTACGTCTATTCGCAGAGAAATAAAATTGTTAAGGACATTGAAACACAAAAACGTGATAAATCTTGTGGACGTTTTATACAGCGACGAGAAGGAGAAGATGTATCTCGTCATGGAATTCTGCGTATGTGGGTTACAGGTAAGTGTCACCGTGATCGCAAGCGCATTGGCGGAACGTTGGTAAGAGTATTCGCGGTCTCGATGAAGTCGGAGCGAGGTGTCGGGATAGAGGCATCGGGGGCCTCGGCTTCTTTCGCTCCTCTCGCTTCTCCGTATGATTCGCGCGTTATTAAATTATTATTAAAGTCGCACGACCGATGTCGTGACAACGACGACTCGATCATGCGATACGCGTGTCTGAAAGATTGCGCGAGACGACTAGCGATAACGTCGCAACGAGAAACAGAGAAACGGGTCGGAGGACTCTCGATATCCGTAAGAGCGGCTCGCACGAATCAATCACAATCAGATTTCTATTTATCAGATCCTTTACAGGACATGTTGGAAAGCACACCGACCAAGAAGCTCCCGCTTTGGCAAGCACACGATTATTTCTGCCAGCTGTTGGATGGTTTGGAGTATCTCTACAGCAAAGGAATAGTTCACAAGGACATCAAGCCTGGAAATCTGTTGCTCACTGTAGATGGTACTCTGAAGATCAGCGACTTCGGCGTCGCAGAGGTACGGGCTCGATTCGCAACTCGTTATCCGTTGTTCGGTCCGTTCGAGTTCGGTGCGCGGTCGGGAAAAAAAGAAAAGTTACGCGGTCACGATCGCGACAAGCTCGATCTCGAAAAATCGTAGACAAATACCTCGCAAACTCGTCGGCGTCTGATTCTTATTTGTGATTGCGCATCTCCACTGTGCCAGGCATTAGACACGTTTTCCAAAGACGATACATGTACGATAGGTCAAGGATCCCCAGCGTTTCAACCACCGGAAATCGCAAACGGCTGCGAGAGCTTCTCAGGTTTCAAAGTAGACATATGGAGCAGCGGTGTTACATTGTAAGTAAGGCTGACGCGCGACCCAATACGAAGGACGAAACAGTGTATCCGTATTTTATAGGTACAACATAACGACAGGTTTATATCCTTTCGAGGGGGATAACATATATAAGTTATACGAAAACATCGGAAGGGGTGAATATACGATACCAAAAGACGTAGAAGAACCTTTAAAATCGCTGATAGAGGGAATGTTGCAGAAAGACGCGGACAAAAGATTCACGTTGCAACAGGTCAAAAGACACTGTTGGACGGTACGCAAGCACCCGAAAACACAGAAAGAAGTGCCGATACCGCCTCTCAAAAGTAACGGCTGTCACAGAATGACCGTTCTGCCATACCTGATGGAGTACCATCAGGACGGAGTCGACGACAACCCCGTGTACTACACGGAACACCAATTGAACGGTAGGTACGTTCGTCGGGAACCAAGTCTTCGGCTGGCAGTGACGCGGAGAGGTTCCGTAAAGCCTGAAGCAAACGGAAGAAAAAAGAAAAAACAAGTATTCTTTTTTGTCACAGAAGAACGAAGACTCGAGGAGCTGGATCGCATCAGCGAGGATGGGAAGAGCGGTCGCAACAGCCATCGTGCGAAATCCAATAGCAACGGTCAGAACAAGCGGAGGTGGCGGAAGCCGATCTCGTGCATCAGCATCAAGAGATTCCCATCCTGCAAGCCGTCGTGATTCCGCTGCTCACGTGGCGCACTTTTGTCCTCGCGTCTCACCGACCGCGTCGGTCGTCGCAAAGTCTACTCGCGACAGAGACAACGGTAAAGCTCGACGAGCGTCGAGCCGCGCGAGATGCGCTACCGCGCTACTGCGGAGCGGCGGCAGAGCCGTCGAGTCGTCCATTGAAGAGCGCTGGGTGCGAACATTGGCGACACGAAGACGAAGCAGAAAGTCGAAAGGGAAATAAAACGAAGGAAAATTGAAGACATCGACCGTCGAGCGCGACAGGCGTTCGATCAAAGTACATTATCGTTCCGGTGCCATATCTATCTATCGATAATGCGATTAATAAACTGCTAATCGCCTGAACATTCTTGTCCTACTCATTTCCCTGATCCGAAGACGATTCGTCGAGCGCAGCGGAAACGTACCCCTTGGTACGAGAGCATCGTGGCAGATTGGCACGATGTGGCATTTCCTTTCCTGCTCTTTATTTTCGTTGCGCGGGAATTCATTCTCTAGATTATCTTCATATGAGCAACGAGAGAGAGATTTCAGGGATTCCTTCTATATCCAGCACCAGAGAGAAACCTCAGAGCGGCCACCAGCCGCCTGACAAAGTCGACGTGAACTAGTTCGTTACGCTCGGTAATGATACATGATTCGTGTCCAAACTATTCACAAGGAAGCTTTCCCATGTAAACTCTACTTTCGAACGAGTCATAGTGCGTTCGAAAGGGAAGGCAAAAATATTAATGTCGTGTTCGAGGGTTTGGGCGTATGAGCCTTGGTTTCGGAGAAATTTACATCTAAAAGTGAGCATTTTCCAGCGGTACGAAAAGTGCCATGAATAGCTACAGTTTGGCATGAAGCGCCGTGGTCCAGTGGCTAAGCGCGAGACTCGTGTTTTGCCATCCGCGCAAGTTGGGTTCGAGACCGAGTTGTGATAATTTTTTTTCGGATTTTTCTTTCTTTGTGTTTGCATTATATTTTTTTATTATGTAAATAATGATTTATTATGTTTTATTATATTTTGGAGGTATACGTATATAATGAGACATAAACATATACATTTAACATTTGTAAACTTTTTATTTATTTATATAGTTTGTATACTGTCGAGTGTTTATTTATTATAAAATTCTGACATGACTGTACAGTGTTGCGGATGGAAAATTTATATAAAAGCATAAAAAACAGAAATGCTTTTGTATAAATTTTCATCCGCAACACTGTACAGTCATAGGCACAGAGGTTGTGACACTTTTTTTTAATGAGTCAGAATTTTATAATAAATAAACACTCGACAGTATACAAACTATATAAATAAATAAAAAGTTTACAAATGTTAAATGTATATGTTTATGTCTCATTATACATATACGTATACCTTCCAAAATATAATAAAACGTAATAAATCATTATTTACATAATAAAAAAATATAATGCAAACACAAAGAAACAAAAATCCGAAGAAAAAAAATTATCACAACTCGGTCTCGAACCCAACTTGCGCGGATGGCAAAGTACGAGTCTCGCGCTTAGCCACTGGACCACGACGCTTCATGCCAAACTGTAGCTATTCATGGTACTTTTCGTACCGCTGGAAAATGCTCACTTTTAGATGTAAATTTCTCCGAAACCAAGGCTCATACGCCCAAACCCTCGAACACGACATTAATATTTTTACCTTCCCTTTCGAACGCACTATGACTCGTTCGAAAGTAGAGTTTACATGGGAAAGCTTCTTGTGAATAGTTTGGACACGAATCATGTATCATTACCGAGTGTAACGAACTAGTTCACGTCCACTTTGCCAGGCGGCGCGTCAAACGTCAGGAAATGTGCCCGTGGAGGCTGGTGGCCGCTCTCAGGTTTCTCTCTGCTAGCACAGTTTGATCCGAAAGATATGTGAGAGTGTAACGGTTTAATTTTTAAGTTCTTAGCGGAAATTTAATGGGGAACATAGAAAAATACAAAAAGGAACAAAGAAATTGTAACGCTTGGCAGAAAAAATCCACAGTTGTTTTTATTATTATTATTATTATTAGTAGTAGGAGGTCTATATATTGTGGCCCTGTCGCTTCGCGGCCACAAAGAATGGTCCACGTGGACGGCAAATAATAAGTTTATAACGACAACAATTTGTTTATGTAACGACAATGGCCCCGTTCGGCAGACTCAACAATTGGACAACATTACTAGATTTTCTGTTAAGTGACCAATCCACTTAGCGGAAAATCTAGTAACGTTGCTCAACTGTTGAGCTGCTGAATGCGGCCAATGAATATCGGCCTTAAAGTAGGGGACACTGCAGTTTGAACTTCCCGAAAGTAAACGGAAAGCATTTTCGCGGTTAGCGATACTCAGGTTTGTTGATTGCGTGTTATTCCGAGAGTAGTCTATGTAATTTTTTAATATATTGCTCGATATTGAATTCTTGAACATAAACCGTGAATTTTTCGAAAAAAGAATAAGCAGAGGAGAAAATGGATTTTTTAGAGTATCCAGATATTTTTGCTGAGGTTAAAGGCGCTATGGTAAGAATTCTTTATTGTCTTTTGTAAAAACACGTTTGAATCGGGACTTTTTTTTATTAATAAATGACTTTGTCGTTAACTTTGTCAAACCACGTGTATAAATACAGTGAAGTTGTTCAAATAAAGTAATAATTAACAAGTAATTATTACTTTATTTGTACAATATATTATTTGTTTCTCTATGTTTTTCTGTTATCTTTCTTTTATATTATTGTATTATTTATATGTTGGGTTATGTTTCTCTGATATACTTAGATGTATTTTATTATGATTTGTTTAGTCTTATGTTATGGTATTTTTACGTATATTCAATTACGTTAAAATGATCTCGAATGATAATTTTTGAACGACTTTACGATTGCTGAATTGCTCTTTATTTTCATCAGACGCCGGGCAGACTAAAATTGACCGACCAGCATCTGATCTTTAAAAATCAGAAGACTGGAAAGGTCGAACAGATCTCTGCCTCTGACATGGAGATGGTAAACTACCAGAAATTTATTGGAACCTGGGGTTTGCGCATCTTCTTGAAGAACGGCACGTTGCACCGTTTCAAGGGATTCAAGGAAGCCGATCAGGAGAAAATAGCCAAGTTCTTTTCCATCAATTATAAGAAAGACATGTTGGAGAAAGAGCTGAGCTTGAAAGGATGGAACTGGGGTACCGCAAAATTCAGTGGATCTATCTTGAGCTTTGATGTTGGCCATCACACTGCTTTTGAAATACCTTTGTACGATGTATCACAGTGTAACACCGGGAAGAATGAAGTGACCCTGGAATTTCATCAGAATGACGATGCTCCAGTCAGTCTGATGGAGATGAGATTTCATATTCCTGTCAGTGACAGTGTCGATCAAGATCCAGTGGAGGCATTCCATCAGCAGGTAAGAAAGAATGCAGTTAAGGGGGGAGCCTGCTTTAGAACGTTGAAAATAAGGTATAATTTTACGAATTGTTTTTGGAGAAACTATACAGCGGATCATTATAAAACTTTGATGCATTTATTAGTACATGTTTAAAGATAAAAAAAATTATTTTTTGATTTGAATATATCGCCTGTAGAGGTCGTCCTGGAGGCATCTTAGTGCAGCCGGCATTGCAAATTGGTGAGCATTCTCCCGCCTCCAAATTTCATCCAAACTGAAAAATTGAAATATTTTCTCGTTATTTATGAATTCCCATCGTCGATGAACCTTTAATATTCATAAAAACGTTAAGTTAAACAATTATTTTTGCATGAAAAAGTTCCAAAACTTTGCCTAAAAATCGTACTTTTGTGTTCTAAGCTCCACCATTTTGGCACTTTTCAACTTTTTTCTTCTCTCTTTGGTTCATCGACGATGGGAACTCATAAATAACGAGAACGTATTTCAATTTTTCAGTTTAGACGAGATTTGGAGGCAGGAGAATGCTCACCAATTTGCAATGCCGGCTGCACTAAGATGCCTCCAGGACGACCTCTACAAGCGATACATTCAAATAAAAAAATAATTTTTTTTATCTTTAAACATGTACTAATAAACGCATCAAAGTTTTATAATGATCCGCTGTATAGTTTTTCCAAAAACAATTCGTAAAATATACCTTATTTTTAGCGTTCTAAAGCAGGCTCCCCCCTTAAGGGCATGCTGGAGTTGCTAGTGAACTATTTTTTCACTATAGCGATGGTAATTGCAGTTTCGAAAATTCTCTTTATCGCTTGTGCAGAATAAAAAATCCTTTTCCACAAATGAAGTATAGATAGAAAGAAAGTCCGCTCTACAGGACTTTATATTCAAATTGGAACAAAGTTAGAAAAGACAAATGCAAGTTTTTAACTTTTTGCCATTTTGAGTATAAAGTCCTGTAGAGCGGACTTTCTTTCTATCTATACTTCATTTGTGGAAAAGGATTTTTTATTCTGCACAAGCGATAAAGAGAATTTTCGAAATTGCAATTACCATCGCTATAGTGAAAAAATAGTTCACTAGCAACTCCAGCATCCCCTTAAGGGGGGAGCCTGCTTTAGAACGTTGAAAATAAGGTATAATTTTACGAATTTGTTTGGAGAAACTATACAGCGGATCATTATAAAACTTTGATGCATTTATTAGTACATGTTTAAAGATAAAAAAAATTATTTTTTGATTTGAATATATCGCCTGTAGAGGTCGTCCTGGAGGCATCTTAGTGCAGCCGGCATTGCAAATTGGTGAGCATTCTCCCGCCTCCAAATTTCATCCAAACTGAAAAATTGAAATATTTTCTCGTTATTTATGAATTCCCATCGTCGATGAACCTTTAATATTCATAAAAACGTTAAGTTAAACAATTATTTTTGCATGAAAAAGTTCCAAAACTTTGCCTAAAAATCGTACTTTTGTGTTCTAAGCTCCACCATTTTGGCACTTTTCAACTTTTTTCTTCTCTCTTTGGTTCATCGACGATGGGAACTCATAAATAACGAGAACGTATTTCAATTTTTCAGTTTAGACGAGATTTGGAGGCAGGAGAATGCTCACCAATTTGCAATGCCGGCTGCACTAAGATGCCTCCAGGACGACCTCTACAAGCGATACATTCAAATAAAAAAATAATTTTTTTTATCTTTAAACATGTACTAATAAACGCATCAAAGTTTTATAATGATCCGCTGTATAGTTTTTCCAAAAACAATTCGTAAAATATACCTTATTTTTAGCGTTCTAAAGCAGGCTCCCCCCTTAAGGGCATGCTGGAGTTGCTAGTGAACTATTTTTTCACTATAGCGATGGTAATTGCAATTTCGAAAATTCTCTTTATCGCTTGTGCAGAATAAAAAATCCTTTTCCACAAATGAAGTATAGATAGAAAGAAAGTCCGCTCTACAGGACTTTATATTCAAATTGGAACAAAGTTAGAAAAGACAAATGCAAGTTTTTAACTTTTTGCCATTTTGAGTATAAAGTCCTGTAGAGCGGACTTTCTTTCTATCTATACTTCATTTGTGGAAAAGGATTTTTTATTCTGCACAAGCGATAAAGAGAATTTTCGAAATTGCAATTACCATCGCTATAGTGAAAAAATAGTTCACTAGCAACTCCAGCATCCCCTTAAGGGGGGAGCCTGCTTTAGAACGTTGAAAATAAGGTATAATTTTACGAATTTGTTTGGAGAAACTATACAGCGGATCATTATAAAACTTTGATGCATTTATTAGTACATGTTTAAAGATAAAAAAAATTATTTTTTGATTTGAATATATCGCCTGTAGAGGTCGTCCTGGAGGCATCTTAGTGCAGCCGGCATTGCAAATTGGTGAGCATTCTCCCGCCTCCAAATTTCATCCAAACTGAAAAATTGAAATATTTTCTCGTTATTTATGAATTCCCATCGTCGATGAACCTTTAATATTCATAAAAACATTAAGTTAAACAATTATTTTTGCATGAAAAAGTTCCAAAACTTTGCCTAAAAATCGTACTTTTGTGTTCTAAGCTCCACCATTTTGGCACTTTTCAACTTTTTTCTTCTCTCTTTGGTTCATCGACGATGGGAATTCGTAAATAACGAGAACATATTTCAATTTTTCAGTTTAGACGAAATTTGGAGGCAGGAGAATGCTCACCAATTTGCAATGCCGGCGACGCGGCTGCACTAAGATTTCTCCAGGACGACCTCTACAAGCGATACATTCAAATAAAAAAATAATTTTTTTTATCTTTAAACATGTACTAATAAACGCATCAAAGTTTGATAATGATCCGCTGTATAGTTTCTCCAAAAACAATTCGTAAAATATACCTTATTTTCAGCGTTCTAAAGCAGGCTCCCCCCTTAAGGGCATGCTGGAGTTGCTAGTGAACTATTTTTTCACTATAGCGATGGTAATTGCAGTTTCGAAAATTCTCTTTATCGCTTGTGCAGAATAAAAAATCCTTTTCCACAAATGAAGTATAGATAGAAAGAAAGTCCGCTCTACAGGACTTTATATTCAAAATGGAACAAAGTTAGAAAAGACAAATGCATTTTTTAACTTTTTGCCATTTTGAGTATAAAGTCCTGTAGAGCGGACTTTCTTTCTATCTATACTTCATTTGTGGAAAAGGATTTTTTATTCTGCACAAGCGATAAAGAGAATTTTCGAAATTGCAATTACCATCGCTATAGTGAAAAAATAGTTCACTAGCAACTCCAGCATCCCCTTAAGGGGGGAGCCTGCTTTAGAACGTTGAAAATAAGGTATAATTTTACGAATTTGTTTGGAGAAACTATACAGCGGATCATTATAAAACTTTGATGCATTTATTAGTACATGTTTAAAGATAAAAAAAATTATTTTTTGATTTGAATATATCGCCTGTAGAGGTCGTCCTGGGGGCATCTTAGTGCAGCCGGCATTGCAAATTGGTGAGCATTCTCCCGCCTCCAAATTTCATCCAAACTGAAAAATTGAAATATTTTCTCGTTATTTATGAATTCCCATCGTCGATGAACCTTTAATATTCATAAAAACATTAAGTTAAACAATTATTTTTGCATGAAAAAGTTCAAAAACTTTGCCTAAAAATCGTACTTTTGTGTTCTAAGCTCCACCATTTTGGCACTTTTCAACTTTTTTCTTCTCTCTTTGGTTCATCGACGATGGGAACTCATAAATAACGAGAACGTATTTCAATTTTTCAGTTTAGACGAGATTTGGAGGCAGGAGAATGCTCACCAATTTGCAATGCCAGCGACGCGGCTGCACTAAGATTTCTCCAGGACGACCTCTACAAGCGATACATTCAAATAAAAAAATAATTTTTTTATCTTTAAACATGTACTAATAAACGCATCAAAGTTTTATAATGATCCGCTGTATAGTTTCTCTAAAAACAATTCGTAAAATATACCTTATTTTCAGCGTTCTAAAGCAGGCTCCCCCCTTAAATAACGAACAAGTGTGCTCACGCACGTATTAAATCGAGTGAAAAGGGAATAACTTATTTCATTGATCGCGACAGGTGATGGAGAAGGCATCTGTTATCAGCGTGAGCGGCGATGCGATTGCCATATTCAGGGAGATTCACTGCCTAACGCCCCGTGGTCGTTACGACATCAAAATTTTCCAATCTTTCTTCCAACTGCACGGCAAGACTTTCGACTACAAAATTCCCATGTCGACTGTGCTGAGACTCTTCCTTCTGCCGCACAAGGATAATCGGCAAATGTTCTTCGTCGTGAGCCTGGATCCTCCCATAAAGCAAGGCCAAACGCGATATCATTACCTGGTGCTGCTGTTCAATCAGGAAGAGGAAACGTCTATCGAGCTACCGTTCACCGAGAAAGAGCTGAAGGAAAAGTACGAGGACAAATTAACGAAGGAATTATCAGGACCGACGTACGAAGTACTTGGCAAGGTTGGTGAAGAAAGACGAAGAAAAGTTATTCAACTATTTTTTTCTGACTTTTGTATCGTCTTACATCATCTCGGTTTTTCATGACGAATTGTTCGTTTACATTTTAGGTGATGAAAGTGATCATTAATCGGAAGTTGACGGGGCCTGGCCACTTCACTGGTCACACCGGAACTCCCGCGATTGGTTGTTCTTTCAAAGCTGCGGCGGGGTACCTGTATCCGCTCGAGCGAGGCTTCATTTACGTGCACAAGCCGCCGATACACATCCGTTTCGAGGAGATAGCATCGGTGAATTTTGCGCGCGGCGGCGGTTCGACTAGATCCTTCGACTTTGAAATCGAGCTTACGAGCGGCGTGGTGCACACGTTTAGCAGTATCGAGAAAGAGGAGTACGGCAAACTGTTCGATTTCATTACGTCGAAGAAGCTCCGCGTTAAAAATCGCGGTAAGAGCGACAAGCTCAATTACGACGAGGACTTCGGTGACAGCGATCAGGAGGACGAACCGGACGCCTATTTGGCGCGGGTGAAGGCGGAAGCACAGGAACGCGACGGCGACGAGAATCAGGACTCCGAGGACGCCTCGTCCGACGAGGAATTCAAGCCGAATCAGGATGAGAGCGACGTTGCCGAAGAGTACGACACCGACGCCAACAGTTCTGAGAGCGACGAGGACTCGGATGCGTCCGCGGCGAGTCACAAGAAGGAGAAGAAGGAAAAGGAGAAGGAGAAGAAGAAACCTAAAACGGCAAAGACGGCTCCGAAGAAGACACGGAAGTCGAGGAAACCGAAGAAACAGAAGGACGCGAATAGACCGAAGAGGCCACCGACGGCGTTCATGTTGTGGCTTAACAGCACACGTGAGAGCATCAAGGCAGATAATCCGGGAATAGCTGTGACGGAAATCGCGAAGAAGGGTGGCGAGATGTGGCGAGAACTCAAGGACAAGTCCGAGTGGGAAGCGAAAGCGGCAAAGGCGAAAAAGGAGTACGCGGCATCGATAAAAGAATACGAGGCGAGCGGAGGTGGTAAGGCTAAAGAGAAGAAGGAAAAGACGGAGAAGAAGAAGAAGGAAACCAAGAAAGATTCGCCTAGCAAGATGATGACTGGCACCGCATTTAAGAGCAAGGAATACATCAGCGACGACGACAGCAGCAGCGACGAGAGCAAGAAGTCCGAGAAGAAGCAATCTCAAAATAACGAGAGCGAAGAGGAGAAACGTAAAAAGAAGAAGCGACCTGTGGAAAGTAGTGGAAAGAAGACGACGAAAAAAGCCAAACGGGAGTCGGATGAGAGCGACGCGGAAGAACCCGTCGAGAGTACTCCGCCGTCATCCGACGCGGAATCCAAGGACAGTGATTAAGGAAAGTTGTGTGTGTAAAAGATTCGAGCGAGCGTATCGTTTCTTATTTTACCTTGTCTACGTGCGTCAGCGCGCACTCACGAATCTGAACCGTGGAACAATATGTGCGCGAAATGAGATGGACTTTCATTATTGTTGAATCTTTCAGTAATAAAAATAATTACCCGTTTTGCATCTACGAGCATGGAAGAAAGGAAGGAAACTTATAAAGCATTAATTTAAGAATTAATATGTTAAGATGTAGATGTGTTAAACAATAACATTAAACCTGGGAGCAATTTAAATTCTGTCACCATGAACCTTAATTAAACCCTCGCGACCTTATTCTTCAAGCAGATGCATTTTGTTCGCCAATGAAAGAAACACATAAAGGAAAAGTCCTCTTTAGGTGGCATGGTGGCATATTTATTTTTATGTTACAATGATCATTCGTTCTATACAACAATATTTCTTTATGATCCTTTTTCTCTGGATAAAGTGCGAAAAAGTTAACAGTTTATTAACAAGTTCACGCACAGGTTGCAAAAATAATTAAATTTGCAATTAATAATAAACGTGATATACTCAGCACATAATTTCTTCCACGGTGCAACATATAACGTACTGCACTACAGACGCAACATGTAAAATGCTCGCTCAGCGGTAATATAGTGTACAATTGTACAATATGGTTAAGTGTCTCTTAAGATACGAAGAAGAACAAACCTAAAACGGCAATCTTCTAGAAAAGATCGAGGACACATTTGTCTTGTTCATTAAATATTACTCATCGTTTTATAAAAAGAAATTAAGACTGGTGTAGAAAGCATTTGTTTATTTATATTACTGGTGACGTCTGAAATTTAAGTAGGAACTTAGCATGAAGCATGACCACTCTTGTCAGCTATGCGGCTTCTTTTCTTTTTCGGGTTCTAAGTAACTCGCCTCCATATCTTTTAATTCAATATGCTGCTCTTTCATCGCCTTCTACAACACGAAAAGATCATTGGCATCGCTTGGCTTCACTTTGTATTTTATTTTACTTAAAATTTTCAGAGTAACAATACTGTTATAGTACCATTTTTAAAATTTCCTTCTCTAAGTTGATTAATAAATCAACAGCTTACGCTAGTAAGAAATCTGATTTGCAAGAAGGGAGAATCTTCTGAGAACTTACCGCCACGCAATCTTTATAGACTTTAAGCAAGGAGGCACACATTGTATCGTTGGTATCGCCTTTTAAAAACTTTTCGGAAAACCAACTATTGAAACAAGCGTCGTACTTCTGTTTTAACTCACTGCAATCCTCCATGTTGCACGCTCTCGCTTTTTCTCCCTTCTTCCCTTTTTCTTTTACGTGTTATAAGCTCACAGGCTTCCTAAAGATGCAAGCAAAATAAGATACTTGTTTTGATTACCTTAACGCACTGCTGATACATTTTGAATAAATGCGAGCATGTGCTATCACTCGTGTCACCTTTCAAGAATTTCTCGGAAAACCACGTGTTGAAGCAAGAGTCGTACTGTTGCTTCAGCTCGTTGCATGTCTCGCCTATGCTGTTCATGAATGTACGCGTATATTATCCTGCAATCAATTTACGTATCAGTTTGGGTTTCAATCAAAATTTCACAGATAATCTTGAAAAAAACGAGCACTAAAGCGGAAAGCAGAAGAGGCTTCCTAACCTAAAACCGCAAAAGCCGTAAACGTTGCTCCGCTGTACTCACTTGCGATGGCGAACCGCGGCAAAGATAATCCACGAGACGAAGATTTATCTTCTCCTTCCGCGGCGTATTATCTCCGGACGCAACGCGTTTTTCCCCCCTTTTCTTCAAGGTTTCTATTTTTGCAGAATCATACGAGTTCGTCAACAAGGAAATTATGGCAAATCCGCATGTGCGCTCGTCCCAACCAGTCGCAGCTCGCCGCTGGTGAGCTCGTCCGGGCCCGTCGTGCGCAATAACGTCGCCTTTAGGTTATTGTCGCTTTTCGTTGCGTATTGGAGGATGCAGCGCGAAGCGGGGCGAATAAATCGCATCGCCGAGGGTCTCGGGCACGGTCTTACATATAGGTCCGGAACTACCTCTAATTTCAGTGGTGGGAGTATGGCCGCTTTTTGAAGACACATTTAGTTTCTAGCATAACCACTACTCGTCGCTGTCATCGACGTCCGCAGATAAATATAACCTGAAAAACCGGAGATAAGAACCTACGTGTGTTCATGACTCTTATTGAAAAACGGTTATTGACTACAAAAGTTATCGAAACGTTTATTGAAATGACGAAATGGTGTGCGGTACCGAATTGCAAGACCGGCAGTAGAACCGAGCAGAAACGTTCTTTATTTCGAGTGCCGAAAGACATTGTTACTTGGAAAAAGTGGGAAAAAGCTATTACCCGCAAAAATAAAATAAAAAGATAAAGGACAGATTTAAACATAAAATCCTGATGGAAAAAATATAATAAAATTTTGCTAAAATGTATTTGAAAATTCCTATCAATTGATCCCGGTTCATTATCATTTCATCATAAATTTTCAAACTTTTGGAATATTAGATATAAAATTTATAATAAAATACGAAAATTTATAATAAAATATAAAAATTTATGATGAAATGATAATAAATCGAGGTCAATTGACAGAGAGTTTCAAATACATTTCAACAAATTTTATTACATTTTTTCCATCACGGAAGGATTCGTTTTTATTCACACTTAATTTTGAGAATAAAAACTCAATTTTATTTCATATACATATTTCACTAATTCATTTACAGTCTTAAATTATTTAAAGCGTTATTAATTTATCATATTGTTTCGTGAAGACTGCGAGTGGAATAAAGACAGACAAATATTCCCCCGGCCTCTGACGTCCCTCGTCGCCCTGCGAACATCGATCGCAACGCCTCTAGTGGCTACTACAGAAATAAAAAGTGACACACAAAATGATCCATCTCCATCTCTGAAGTTTCCAGACCTGTATATAAAACCGTGGCCGAGGGTCTCGGAGTTATAATTGCTACAATTAAGTCCAAATTGGAACAGGCCGCGCGTCTCGATTTGGAGATTGTTTATTTGGGTGCCCTCGCACAAGGGAATTTTGGGAAACGAGAGGCGGATCGTTTTGCTAAAGAGGCCGCTGGGGACGCTTTAGACCTTATTTTAAAGTTCCCTATACGGATTTATTTGCTGAGATTAAAGATTCGCATTTTTTACGGTTTTTAGACTTATTTGCAAGGTAAAGCGGCTCTCACAGGTTCGCATTATTTTACTCATTATCATTCAGCGAGACGTTACCCATGGTATTATCATAAACAATTGAATAGACAAACTATTGTATTATTAAACAGGCTGCGTAGCAACCATTATAATTTAAATTATAGTTTATTTCATAAAAATATAGTTTCGTCTGGGGGCTGCACGTGCGGTAATCCACGTCAGGATATGAACCATGTGATTTTGTATTGTCCGTTATATCGAAATAGAGCTTTTTGCTTTTGATTACTTTTATTCAGTCTCAGTATCATCGTATTTTTAATGACATAACTCCTTTGCTCCATGATCCACCTGCCAAGTTATGCCGGCTTTTAGTTGCATTTTTCAAATCTGTCCAACTGTTTCCTTAAGGGGAAGCTGGAGTTGCTAGTGAACTATTTTTTCACTTTAGCGATGGTAATTGCAGTTTCGAAAATTCTCTTTATTGCTTTGCAGAATAAAAAATCCTTTTCCACAAATAAAGTATAGATAGAAAGAAAGTCCGCTCTACAGGACTTTATATTCAAAATGGAAAAAAGTTAAAGAAGACAAATGCAAGTTTTTAACTTTTTTCCATTTTGAATATAAAGTCCTGCAGAGCGGGCTTTCTTTCTATCTATACTTCATTTGTGGAAAAGGATTTTTTATTCTGCATAAGCAATAAAGAGAATTTTCGAAACTGCAATTACCATCGCTAGAGTGAAAAAATAGTTCACTAGCAACTCCAGCATCCCCTTAAGTCCAAATTGGAACAGACCGCGCGTCTCGATTTGGAGATTGTGTTTATTTGGGTTCCCTCGCACAAGGGAATTTTGGGAAACGAGACGGCGGATCGTTTTGCTAAAGAGGCCGCTGGGGACGCTTTAGACCTTATTTTAAAGTTCCCTATACGGATTTATTTGCCGAGATTAAAGATTCGCATTTTTTACGGTTTGAGACTTATTTGCAAGGTAAAGCGGCTCTCACAGGTTCGCACTATTTTACTCATTATCATTCAGCGAGACGTTACCCATGGTATTATCATAAACAATTGAATAGACAAACTATTGTATTATTAAACAGGCTGCGTAGCAACCATTATAATTTAAATTATAGTTTATTTCGTAAAAATATAGTTTCGTCTGTGGGCTGCACGTGCGGTAATCCACGTCAGGATATGAACCATGTGATTTTGTATTGTCCGTTATATCGAGATAGAGCTTTGCTTTTGATTACTTTTATTCAGTCTCAGTATCATCGTATTTTTAATGACATAACTCCTTTGCTCCATGATCCACCTGCCAAGTTATGCCGGCTTTTAGTTGCATTTTTCAAATCTGTCCAACTGTTTCCTTAAGGGGAAGCTGGAGTTGCTAGTGAACTATTTTTTCACTTTAGCGATGGTAATTGCAGTTTCGAAAATTCTCTTTATTGCTTTGCAGAATAAAAAATCCTTTTTCACAAATGAAGTATAGATAGAGAGAAAGTCCGCTCTACAGGACTTTATATTAAAAATGGAAAAAAGTTAAAAACTTGCATTTGTCTTTTCTAACTTTTTTCCATTTTGAATATAAAGTCCTGTAGAGCGGGCTTTCTTTCTATCTATACTTCATTTATGGAAAAGGATTTTTTATTCTGCACAAGCAATAAAGAGAATTTTCGAAACTGCAATTACCATCGCTAGAGTGAAAAAATAGTTCACTAGCATCCCCTTAAGTCCAAATTGGAACAGACCGCGCGCCTCGATTTGGAGATTGTGTTTATTTGGGTTCCCTCGCACAAGGGAATTTTGGGAAACGAGACGGCGGATCGTTTTGCTAAAGAGGCCGCTGGGGACGCTTTAGACCTTATTTTAAAGTTCCCTATACGGATTTATTTGCCGAGATTAAAGATTCGCATTTTTTACGGTTTGAGACTTATTTGCAAGGTAAAGCGGCTCTCACAGGTTCGCACTATTTTACTCATTATCATTCAGCGAGACGTTACCCATGGTATTATCATAAACAATTGAATAGACAAACTATTGTATTATGAAACAAGCCGCGTAGCAACTATTATAATTTAAATTATAGTTTATTTCGTAAAAATATAGTTTCGTCTGTGGGCTGCACGTGCGGTAATCCACGTCAGGATATGAACCATGTGATTTTGTATTGTCCGTTATATCGAGATAGAGCTTTGTTTTTGATTACTTTTATTCAGTCTCAGTATCATCGTCTTTTTAATGACATAACTCCTTTGCTCCATGATCCACCTGCCAAGTTATGCCGGCTTTTAGTTGCATTTTTCAAATCTGTCCAACTGTTTCCTTAATCCTTCCCCTTCTTATTCCGCGCGCAATCAATTCAACAACTGTACGTTGGACAACCTGACCGGGTCCGAGTCACTGCACAATTTTGCTGTTGGCCATATCGAACCTGAAAGGGATCGGGTGCCATGGAACATTAAGAAGAAGAAGAAGAGGGTCTCGGGGGATGTCGGATGTGTCGGGTGTCATCAGATCGCGACAATTGCTGATTGTTGTCGTTAATTGTCGCGTGGAATGGAACGGCGCTGTTCAATGTAGCTCACGAGGCGATCGTAATTGTTCGACACGGCGTCGAGCGGCGTCGAGCCACTCCGGAAGGCGGAGGGCGGTGTTGTCGCTGTAAATAAATAACAGATTCCCCTGGTCAGATTAGCTGGAACACTTGATCCAATGTCGTCATCGATAAGCTTTTCATACGGCCGTTGAGCTGTAACGGTTAACGATGAGCAGCAAACACAGTCCCGGAAAAATTAAGCTGGCGATAATAAAAGGTGGGTGAGAAAAGTGCACACGTACGCACGAAAACTCAGAATCGCGAATACGACAACGGCTTTCTCGCGAATTTCCGTAAATTCAGCTGATTTGAGCTCTTATTCTTCCACCACGCAGGCAAACCGATCGCCACGTCCGTGCCGGTGATTCACTATCGAGCCAATGACGACGAGCTGGAGGAACTGTATCCGAGCTCCTCCGACGAGGAGAAACGCCTTACGCCGGAGTCTGACAAGCAGAAGGTACCGTCAAGCCCCTCCAAGGGCAGCGATAATGGCCAGGGAATGGAGAATGAGTCCGAGAGGCGTTCCGTTGATTCCGGTAATCTGTCCGAAGGCACGCCACCATCGGATCCATGGAAAGTACTGTCTGAAATCAAGGGAAAGATCACGAAGACGTTCGAGGAGAAACTTTCCGAGATCAAGAGCGACAAGAAGAAGAGGAAGATCCACAAGGATTCCAGCATCAGCGATCCGGAGGATCTCGGAGACGTCACGCCTACCGACGAGAACGTCAACGACAAGCAAGAAAGGGAGCCGGGTTTCTCCGTTGTCCATTGCAAGAGTAATGCCGCAAGGTTTGTGGGCTTCTCGCAAGTGAGGACCGGTTTAAAGACCAAGAACTCCCAGGACGACAGCGTAGAGAGTGGCGTGGAGGCCGCCGAGTTCGCCGAATCTGCTCCTGACTCCTCCTTCGAGCTGCAGGATGATTCTCGCGCCGAGGACGCGAAGACCGACGCCGCGTCTCCCCGTGATCGCTTCGACCAGTCGGACGGGTCTGTCCGAGAAAAGAAGCAAGTGAAATTTGGCACACTGCTTTCTTACATGAAGGATCACGTGTTCCGGCAACTAACGAGGCAGCTGGTTACATTGCTGGCACTCGTAATCGCTGTCTGCTCGCTGATTCCGCTGCCTGCGCACTTGGTTGGTTTTTCCATAGGCGTTTTCGTGACGGTGACAGCGTATAAACTGGTGCAGAAGATCAAGGAAATCTTGACGACGCCGTTAGACAAAGAGCCAACGCACACAGTGGTGCCTGTGCTGGAGATACCAGCAGCGGAGGAGCACGTGGTCCAAGAAAGATACGAGGGATGGTTGAACCAACTACCGTACACTTACGATCCCCAAAACTACCATGTAGCGCGCACAAAGTCAGTCTTTTTTAGCCTGGAAGGTGGAGTGCTGCGCGTTATGGAGACAAGGATGAAAGTACCAAAGAGAGCGGTGTGGGATGAGCCTAAGCGAAAGTTTAAGTTCACCAGGAGACGCGTGTATAATCTCGCTGGTGCGAAGATAGAATTATTGCCAGAGGGACTTATTCGCAGAAGGTAAGCGTCCTACGTAAACTTTTATGTAAAATGGATCATTGAATGAAGATGTTTGTTATTGCAGGAGATGGAGCAAAAAATATCCGATTTGCATCACGATGGATCGGGGAGCGTTAATAGATAGCGGGACGCTGAGTGACTGGACGGACATCCTCGAGAAAGAATCTCTCGAGGATGAGAAGAAAATTGTCCAGGAGGGTCAGGAGGGCGAGGAGAGTACTTTGGCCGATGATACGAAAAGCGAGGACGAAGATTCGAGATTTGAACTCTTTAAGGATAACGAGGATGAGGAATTGAAAATCGACGAGGATGACGACGATGACGATATCTCGCAGTCCAAGTCTATTAGGAGTATTTATGAGGATTGCCGCGACGACGAAGAAATTACCAAATGCAAGCTTTATGTGTTCGCGCGCGCTGATCGAGAGAAGGAAGACTGGTAACGTTTTCTTTTCTGAATCAATGAATTTAGATTAAGGGGGTATTCTAGTGTAAAAGCGGAATTTGTATGCTATTTTGGTGAATTTTTTTGGAAAAAAGTATAAGGTTTTTTGAGGCAGGGTTTTCCCTGCTTATTCATACATATTTGGTGTATGTTTCCAAATTTTTGTATTAGACAATAACTATAAATAAGCGCTGCACATGATATTAAATAAGAACATGAAAAAAAAGTTGGCCATGGTTCCCATGATTTCAGCTGTTCTGCTCATCTGAAACAAAAAAACCAAAGAGATGTATCATTAAGGGGGTATCTTAGTGTAAAAGCAGAATTTGTATGCTATTTTGGTGAATGTTTTTTGAAAAAAGTATGTTTTTTGAGGCAGGGTTTTCCCTGCTTATTCATACATATTTGGTGTATGTTTCCAAATTTTTGTATTAGACAATAACTATAAATAAGCGCTGCACATGATATTAAATAAGAACATGAAAAAAAAGTTGGTTCATGGTTCCCATGATTTCAGCTGTTCTGCTCATCTGAAACAAAAAAACCAAAGAGATGTATCATTAAGGGGGTATCCTAGTGTAAAAGCGGAATTTGTATGCTATTTTGGTGAATGGTTTTTGAAAAAAGTATGTTTTTTGAGGCAGGGTTTTCCCTGCTTATTCATACATATTTGGTGTATGTTTCCAAATTTTGGTAGTAGACAATAACTATAAATAAGCGCTGCACATGATATTAAATAAGAACATGAAAAAAAAGTTGGTTCATGGTTCCCATGATTTCAGCTGTTCTGCTCATCTGAAACAAAAAAACCAAAGAGATGTATCATTAAGGGGGTATCCTAGTGTAAAAGCGGAATTTGTATGCTATTTTGGTGAATGGTTTTTGAGAAAAGTATGTTTTTTGAGGCAGGGTTTTCCCTGCTTATTCATACATATTTGGTGTATGTTTCCAAATTTTGGTAGTAGACAATAACTATAAAGCGCTGCACATGATATTAAATAAGAACATGAAAAAAAAGTTGGTCCATGGTTCCCATGATTTCAGCTGTTCTGCTCATCTGAAACAAAAAAACCAAAGAGATTCTTAATTAGTATGAGTGTGGCTATAGCAGGTACCAGAATGAAAAAAAATGTTGAAAATTTAAAACATGACTTCATTGAGAAAATTAAGTTTCGATTTGTGCCATTTTTTTCACCCTTGAAGGGCTGTAGAAATTCCAAAAAACAATATTTCGACTTGATTGTGGTAGGGGCTATAGCCACACATATACTGAAGATGTGTGCAAAAGCCTGAGTCAATTGATTAACTGGTTTTTGAGATATCATGGGAACCAATTTGAAAAACATGGTTTCGAGAAAAACACGTTTAAAGTTTTTCATACTGATTACATAGAGATAATGTTACTTACGATCAATCGGCTAGTCCAGGGCCATACAGGGGACATTCCTCTTGTTCGTAGAAGTCCTGCAGAGCTGATCTCTCTTCCCTGCGATTCATTCTCTGATCTCGAGAGAAGTTAGTGGAGCGCCGCTCCGAGCGGGTGATACGAGCTTCGCTCCGGGAGTTTGCGTACATCACCGCTTGCTGACCAATACTAACTCCCATCACGTTCATAAGTTTGAAAATTGGCATAAATCCTTTATTGAAAATTATAACTGCCAAGAATGTTGCTATTTCAACAACTTTCACGCCAGCGTGGGGATGTTTTGGAGCAAAAGTCCAAATCAATGAACTTAGAGATTCATTGTACTATGTAACCTGTACTATACAAAGGCTCCAATTCAAATGTACGACCTTCAAAGAATAACGATCTTCCGATCCTACCTAAAATACTAACACAATGCTCTGGTGTGTGCCGCGCGGTCCAACCGCCGAGCGCGCGCCAAAAGTTATTTTCTATTAGGTGCTATTACTTTGTTAATTTTGCGAATCGGGCTAAATCTTCTCGCAGACATATTTTCCATACCATATACTTGCAAAATATGCCAAAAAAATTCGATTTTTCTGACATGCTACACTAGAATACCCCCTTAATAAAATCAATTGAAGTGTTTGAAGTAAGAATTCCGATTAAAAGAATCTCTTCGGTTGGAAGTGTAAATGAAGTGATTTGAGATTCAAAACTTCATCCCGTTCAATTGTCGTGAATATCTTAACAGATAATTTTTTCAGGTATCGGAGATTGACGTCAGCGGCGTCGCTCTCGCGGAAACGACACTCGACTTCTTCCGTAAACGACTCTACGTCTTGCGCGAATGCAACGACTTCTGTGCAGCCGGACACGGCAGAAGCGAAACTCGAGACGTCTCCCGAGATTAACTACAACACCTACATGAGCAAGTACCTGAACGTAAGCGTTGCAGTGATCGAATTAATTCCAGAATTCTTATGACACTGATTGACTGACTATTGATTGACTATCTTTCAGGTGGATCCTGAGGGTTCTCCGAGAGAGTGTGATGTCCTCTGGGTAAACAGCTTTCTAGGAAGACTGCTGTTCGACATGCACAGCTCTCCGGACACAATCAATCTTATTCAGGACAAAGTACAGCGGAAACTCTCCAATATCAAGCTCCCGTACTTTATGGAGAGTCTCCTGGTAACGGAAGTAGTAATTGGGCAGGATGCTCCGGTTGTTGATAAAATTTCTAAACCAGTACTCGACGAACGGGGATTTTGGCTTGATTTAAACATCACCTACAAGGGCTACGTGACAATGACTGTCGAGACGAAGCTGAATTTAATGAAGCTAACGCGCACGACCAGCGTACCCGGTGACATCGTTGACGAGAAGACTGTCCCTACCAGATCGCCAATATTCGATAGTGATGTGGAGGACAGTCCGGAGACCTCCACAGAAGACGAAGACGTCGGGAATGTCGCGTCGTGCATCACGTCCAAAGACACCACGTAAGAGAATTCTTGAATCAAAGTTTAGTCAATTTCAATAGAGACATTGCTCGTCGCACGATTTTTCTCTCATCTGTTTTTTTAATTAATTGAATTAATTTATTTGTTTAATATATATTTTAATCGCAGTCCCTTTCGTATGAAAAATCTTTATAAAAATATAGAAATTGTGCAAAGCTTAATTATTCGTAATTGAACATCTCAATCTCAATGCGAGATATTGTATGTGTAATCTGTAAAATTATTCCGTGGCGAAGTTATAATATATTAATTGTATTATATAATTATAAGAATGATAAAAGATTAAAAGACTTTGATGTGTTACAGACCAGTACAATCCTCGGGCAAGAAGTTTCTCAATATGGTCGACAAGTTGACGGCTAACAAATATTTCCGTCACGTAAGAGAGCGATTTTTCTTTCTGTTTACTTAATTAAATGTTCAATTTAATTACAAAGACAAATTGTCAGACAAACGCAACTTTCCCGCAGGCCACGGAGTTGTCCTACATACGACGGGCGATGCAGGGCGTTTCCAACACGGAGATCCGCTTCATGGTGAGCGTATCCGGCATCGAAGGTTGCTTATCGGTGAACATTCCTCCGCCGCCCTCCGATCGGCTCTGGTATGGCTTCAAACCGGTGCCGAAAATCGCCGTAACTGTGCAGCCAGCCGTTGGCGAGAGGACCGTCAACATTGTGTACGTGACCAAGTGGATTGAGAATAAGCTGCGCAGGGAGTTCGAAAAGCTAGTCGTTCTACCAAACATGGATGATTTGGTCCTATCGCTCTGCCCAAATTATCCCTTCGTTGCAACGTAAACGAATCTTATACCGGCCAAAGCAGTGTTCTGCTTCTATACCTTTTTTTCTTACGTTTCACGTCAACGATCGACAATGCAAACATCCTTAATAGGTTGTTGCTTGAGAGAGATGAATTTCTCGCGTTGCTAAGACAATTTATTAAAATTCTTTGACAGGAACCTACGAGAAAGCGATAGAATTTTTCTGATTTCGCGAATGAAAACCACGTAGCTATTCTAGCTATTTGTACACGATTTTTAATATTATTATTACGTTATTTGCCACAAGAAACATTTTATTAGGCTATGCAAGAAAAAAAGAATACTTGTGATATATAATATTATTTATATTATCTTTGTATTTATAAAAATCAAGAGAAAGAGGAGGTAGGAGAGAAAAAGTTCGCTATGAGTGAGATCCATTTTTATTAAAGTGTGGTAAAAATATATATATATAATGAGCAAAAGAGAAAAACGCACAGAGAAGTAAGGCACTTTTTTTAACGTTAATGTGGACTTGCTGCAGACTATTTGATTGTATTACTGCAATCATATAAAATCGCGGCACTGTTCATTCAGAAAGAAGAACAGAAGAAGAATGTGCCGTGTATGTGGTTGTTTACGTAATTACTTAAGGGGGGAGCCTGCTTTAGAACGCTGAAAATAAGGTATATTTTACGAATTGTTTTTGGAGAAACTATACAGCGGATCATTATAAAACTTTGATGCATTTATTAGTACATGTTTAAAGATAAGAAAATTATTTTTTGATTTGAATGTATCGCTTGTAGAGGTCGTCCTGGAGAAGTCTTAGTGCAGCCGCGTCGCCGGCATTGCAAATTGGTGAGCATTCTCCTGCCTCCAAATCTCGTCTAAACTGAAAAATTGAAATATGTTCTCGTTATTTACGAATTCCCATCGTCGATGAACCAAGGAGAGAAGAAAAATGTTGAAAAGTGCCAAAATGGTGGAGCTTAGAACACAAAAGTACGATTTTTAGGCAAAGTTTTTGAACTTTTTCATGCAAAAATAATTGTTTAACTTAATGTTTTTATGAATATTAAAGGTTCATCGACGATGAGAATTCATAAATAACGAGAAAATATTTCAATTTTTCAGTTTGGATGAAATTCGGAGGCGGGAGAATGCTCACGAATTTACAATGCCGGCTGCACTAAGATGCCTCCAGGACGACCTCTACAGGCGATATATTCAAATAAAAAAATAATTTTTGTTATCTTTAATCATGTACTAATAAATGCATCAAAGTTTTATAACGATCCGCTGTATAGTTTCTCCAAAAACAATTCGTAAAATTATACCTTATTTTCAACGTTCTAAAGCAGGCTCCCCCCTTAATCACAGCTGCCGCAAAGTATTTTATTAAATTATTATTAAAGTACTGTTGTAAAGCGATTGAATAAAATAATTTAATAAAACTGAACAATCGGCACATTTGTTTAAGTAAAATTAACAAAACTGCCGAGAAGTTGAGAAACGTATGTAAAGTGAGATACAAAATGAGACACCCCACGGAGCGGTGAAACTTTACATAGTTTTAATAAATCAAGTCTGCAATCTAATCAAACGCAAATGTAGTTAACGATCGCGAAGACGTGCAGAAGAGAAAAAAATGTGATATATAACTCGTTAATCCTGGATTGAATTTATTTATTAACGGGAACGGTGTAATAGCCACGCAAATCACAAATAGGTGTGAAGTGTTATTATTTTGCATGTGTGGTTTGTCAATGCGAGGGCACAGAGCTGCGCTACGCCAATCCAATCTGTCAAAATGAACGCGGGAATTTCTCCCATTTTCTTCGTGTACCACCACGAACCGAGAAACTCGTACTCATCAGCTTTGCAACGAATGTCATGGCGGAAATGTCCGTTCTTCTCCGTGTTCGATTGCTTAAGGGGATCCTGGAGTCGTCTGTATTACCGGCGGAATTGGTCGATCTTACTGTACTAATTACTCTTTAATGATTGTATAGAATGAAAAATCCTTCTCCACGATTAAAGTATACAAAGAAATATACCGAGCGAAACTCGACTTTGTGTTAAAAACGACAAAAAACATTTACAGTTTTATTATCGGCTTATTGTGACGTCACCTCGTACATTAATGTTCCTAATATAAATGTTTTGCAGTTTGTGTGGCCAAAATTCGATAATCGCAAGGACGGAACAAAATGAAAGAATATGGGGAAGCTTTTAGAAATGAGTTTAGAAGCCTAGTGTAAAAGTAATTGGTGCAGAAAGATTCGTGATCATTTCGTGCCTACGTATGCCTGTGAAATCGTGGCGGAATAAAAAATTGTGATTTTTTTCCGTTTGGAAAGTTAAGTCCTGCTTTTCACATTACATTATTGTGTGTACTTTCATCGTGGAAAAGGATTTTTCATTCTGTGAATTCAATAAAAAGAAAATACAGGAAAATCATCGATTCCGCCGGTAATTCAGACGCCGCGACGGAGTTCACTGGCCACTCCAGGATCCCCTTAAGGGGGGAGCCTGCTTTAGAACGTTGAAAATAAGGTATAATTTTACGAATTGTTTTTGGAGAAACTATACAGCGGATCGTTATAAAACTTTGATGCATTTATTAGTACATGTTTAAAGATAACAAAAATTATTTTTTTATTTGAATATATCGCCTATAGAGGCCGTCCTGGAGGCATCTAGTGCAGCCGGCATTGCAAATTGGTGAGCATTCTCCCGCCTCCAAATTTCATCCAAATTGAAAAATTGAAATATTTTCTCGTTATTTATGAATTCCCATCGTCGATGAACCTTTAATATTCATAAAAACGTTAAGTTAAACAATTATTTTTGCATGAAAAAGTTCCAAAACTTTGCCTAAAAATCATACTTTTGTGTTCTAAGCTCCACCGTTTTGGCATTTTTCAACATTTTTCTTCTCTCTTTGGTTCATCGACGATGGGAATTCGTAAATAACGAGAACATATTTCAATTTTTCAGTTTAGACGAGATTTGGAGGCAGGAGAATGCTCACCAATTTGCAATGCCGGCGACGCGGCTGCACCAAGACTTCTCCAGGACGACCTCTACAAGCGATACATTCAAATCAAAAAATAATTTTTTTTATCTTTAAACATGCACTAATAAATGCATCAAAGTTTTATAACGATCCGCTGTATAGTTTCTCCAAAAACAATTCGTAAAATATACCTTATTTTCAGCGTTCTAAAGCAGGCTCCCCCCTTAAGTAAATTATGTGCTCGTTCAACATTAGAGGGAAGGGAAGCAACATGTTTGTGGTTGTGTAATCGTAAAAACGGTTATCCATTATCCAGCTTGATCCGTGAGCTGTCACGTTTTGTTGGATCCTATACAAATATATGTGTGAGAATTGGTGTATTTGCGTGTCTCAGGGAGATTAATATTAACGGTGCAAGAATCCTAGAGTCACAACGTGATCTTGTTACGGTAGAAGCCACGAACACTCTTAATCCGGCGGGGAATTTTTCTATCAAACGTTAGGCACATTACGTTCTACAACGGCCGATTCATGCGTTCAAATATAAATAAAATCAATTGCGATGAAGCAAATATATTTTGTAAAAGATTTATCAAACGACGTTTTTATGTTTAAGACTTGCACCGTCGTCGATCTCACGTTGTGTTTCTAGAGTTAAATCACAGAGGTATATTGTAACAAAGTTTTTGCAAAAATAAATTATTGTAAATTATCAGCTACTCTTTCAAGGTTCTTTTTCAAATCAGGCGGAAGGATGGAATAATCTTGAAATTGTACGAAATTATTATTCGAGGTCCCTTTCTATCGCTTACTAAGTGATTTGAACTCGCTACGGACAATTACGTACGAAATGTTTTATATTGAAAAATAGAAGAGTCCAGTTTCTGTTTATTTCCAGATATAATTTCTTTATTTACGCACATGTTTTTATACTGACAAGAACAGTTATCCCGATGATATCGGAATTTTGATATAAAACGTGTTTATTAAATCTGTACAACTGTTATAAAACTTGTAATCAATGTAAACAAAATATATTCGATTCTGCGGTCGACTTCTTCCGAGTCGGCTTTTTCTGAGTCTACTCATCTACGATAAAGTTGCGATGTACATAGGATGTCGTAATCACATTGCGCACTTTTTCTTGACGCTTAAGATAACTCTACTGATAAACTCTACATACTAAGAAAGAAATACTTGCTCTCACGTCGATACTTTCAAAGTTGCAAATTAAATAACGCTTTATCGACGAGACCAACGTTAGTTGCTGTAAATTACATAGAATTAGCTTTAAAAATTAACTTTATTTTAATTAATTTATGGCGCACAAATTGGTGAAGCGTCACATTGAAATCGTAATAATAAATAAAATCGATTAGTGTCGCTTCTCCCATGCGGTATTCATTTAACGCATTGTTAGATCATTCTTAAGAAACAATAATATTGAATGATGATGATAAATTATTAACGAATATGACACAGTTTGACGCAATGTCGCGTTTTTCGCTAATGAAACGTAATTAAATGTTAATATTTGAATTGAGTTTTAATGACATTTTGATATGCAGTTTGAGTGCAGTTATTACGCCATACCGGATGAAACGAAGAAACTCTGAGAAAGAAAGCTGCGTCGAAGGAGATATTTGTCACAAAGTGTGCGTTGTTCGAAACCGCTGTATAACAATTTCTGATCGTTAGAGCAAGTATTGGAGTAAGCGTGCTTTCCGCCCCCGTCGCGCACGCTCTTTCGCGTTCCTCTTAATGCAACGATAATATCACAGTTTGGAGATCGACAGTGCGCGATATATACATGAAGAATGATGCTTCCTATATACACTACATCCTTGTACGAGCGGCTAGATCGGCAGTTTCTTCGACGCGATATTGTTACCATGATAATGCGAATTTTTTGCAGAAGGTATCCGATGAATTTGCGCGTGCGTGTGTGCAATACCTGCAATACCTGCTGTGCGCGCGCGATGTACAGATGCCTACGGCATCTCGACGTTGCGTCACATTGGCTAGCTGTTGAGGACGCATGGCGCACTGCTCATCTCCCGGACAGCCTGCGCCCATTCCTCCAGTCTAGGCGCGCATACCAGAACGAAGTCTTCGAAACGTCGTTTGGCCATTATTGCAAACTCGCCGCGGCCGTGTCGCGCATCGCACACCGCCGGCACCCTCACACGCACGCTCTTCAACGTCGCTACGTCGACGGTCTCGTTACCCTGTTGACAAATCTACTTGTAGTTTCATGCACGTATTTATTATATTAGGAGTGTGATTTAGTTTTGAGGGTTTTGCAACAGATGGCTGTAGTGTCAGTTTGTTCCAATAGCTGTTTCCGATAACTGTTGTTGCTTACAGTGTTGACATTATCCATCACATTTAGTAGCATTATAGCAATAGATGCAATAACAGTCGTGTTTATATCATCGTAAAAATGCAACTTCCGAAACAGCATTTTCCACATGCGTTGCTTTTGTTTTTTAATCAAAAGAAAACTGCGGCTGACGGTTATAGAATTCTTGTCGAAACTTATGGTGATTCTGCCTCATCAATTAAGACGCGTGAATACTGGTTTAGACGCTTTAAAAGTGGTGATACTGATGTGAAGGACAAAGAACGCTCGGGACAACCAAGAAAGCTTGAGAATGCAGATTTGCAAGCATTATTGCACGAAAATCCAACACACTCCACTTCAGAACTTGCCAGAGCATTAAATGTTGATCGTACAACAGTTACCAAACATTTACATGAAACAGGAAAAATTCAGAAAGAAGGGAAATGGGTTCGACATCAATTATCGGAAAGTGCCATTGCGAACCGGTTGAACATTTGCATTTCGTTGATCGCCAGGCAAAAAAAGAAGAGTCTTTTGTCTCGGATTGTTACCGGGGATGAAAAGTGGATCTATTTTGATAATCCGAAACGCAGAAAATCATGGGTGGATCCAGGCGAACCATCAACATCCACTCCGAGACGCAATATTCACGGTTGAAAAGTAATGCTCTGTATTTGGTGGGATAGTGTACTATGAGCTGTTAAATCCGCACGAGACTGTCACGGCTGATCGTTATCGACACCAATTGTACAAGTCGAAGCAAGCATTGGACCAAAAACGACCAGCAATTGCGAGTAAACGACGGAAAGTGATTCTTCTTCGTGACAACGCTCGACCTCACGTTGCGTTATCAGTGAAACGAACACTCTTAGAGCTTGAATGGGAAGTCTTACCGCACCCCGCGTATTCTTCATGCGATTATTATTTGTTCCGGTCAATGCAACACGCTTTAGAGGATACACACTTTCATAATTTCGAAGTGCGAAAATTCGTCGACGAATGGATCGACTGAAAAGAAGAGTCATTTTATCGTGGTGGACTCCATCTCTTGCCAGAGCATTAAATGTTGATCGTACAACAGTTACCAAACATTTACATGAAACGGGAAAAATTCAGAAAGAAGGAAACTGGGTTCGACATCAATTATCGGAAAGTGCCATTGCGAACCGGTTGAACATTTGCATTTCGTTGATCGCCAGGCAAAAAAAGAAGTCTTTTGTCTCGGATTGTTACCGGGGATGAAAAGTGGATCTATTTTGATAATCCGAAACGCAGAAAATCATGGGTGGATCCAGGCGAACCATCAACATCCACTCCGAGACGCAATATTCACGGTTGAAAAGTAATGCTCTGTATTTGGTGGGATAGTGTACTATGAGCTGTTAAATCCGCACGAGACTGTCACGGCTGATCGTTATCGACACCAATTGTACAAGTCGAAGCAAGCATTGGACCAAAAACGACCACCAATTGCGAGTAAACGACGGAAAGTGATTCTTCTTCGTGACAACGCTCGACCTCACGTTGCGTTATCAGTGAAACAAACACTCTTAGAGCTGGAATGGGAAGTCTTACCGCACCCCGCGTATTCTTCATGCGATTATTATTTGTTCCGGTGGATGCAACACGCTTTAGAGGATACACACTTTCATAATTTCGAAGAAGCGCGAAAATTCGTCGACGAATGGATCGACTGAAAAGAAGAGTCATTTTATCGTGGTGGAATCTATCTCTTGCCAGAGCATTAAATGTTGATCGTACAACAGTTACCAAACATTTACATGAAACGGGAAAAATTCAGAAAGAAGGAAACTGGGTTCGACATCAATTATCGGAAAGTGCCATTGCGAACCGGTTGAACATTTGCATTTCGTTGATCGCCAGGCAAAAAAAGAAGAGTCCTTTGTCTCGGATTGTTACCGGGGATGAAAAGTTGATCTATTTTGATAATCCGAAACGCAGAAAATCATGGGTGGATCCAGGCGAACCATCAACATCCACTCCGAGACGCAATATTCACGGTTGAAAAGTAATGCTCTGTATTTGGTGGGATAGTGTACTATGAGCTGTTAAATCCGCACGAGACTGTCACGGCTGATCGTTATCGACACCAATTGTACAAGTCGAAGCAAGCATTGGACCAAAAATGACCACCAATTGCGAGTAAACGACGGAAAGTGATTCTTCTTCGTGACAACGCTCGACCTCACGTTGCGTTATCAGTGAAACGAACACTCTTAGAGCTGGAATGGGAAGTCTTACCGCACCCCGCGTATTCTCCATGCGATTATTATTTGTTCCGGTGGATGCAACACGCTTTAGAGGATACACACTTTCATAATTTCGAAGAAGCGCGAAAATTCGTCGACGAATGGATCGACTGAAAAGAAGAGTCATTTTATCGTGGTGGACTCCATCTCTTGCCAGAGCATTAAATGTTGATCGTACAACAGTTACCAAACATTTACATGAAACGGGACAAATTCAGAAAGAAGGGAAATGGGTTCGACATCAATTATCGGAAAGTGCGATTGCGAACCGGTTGAACATTTGCATTTCGTTGATCGCTAGGCAAAAAAAAAAAGAGTCTTTTGTTTCGGATTGTTACTGGGGATGAAAAGTTGATCTATTTTGATAATCCGAAACGCAGAAAATCATGGGTGGATCCAGGCGAACCATCAACATCCACTCCGAGACGCAATATTCACGGTTGAAAAGTAATGCTCCGTATTTGGTGGGATAGTGTACTATGAGCTGTTAAATCCGCACGAGACTGTCACGGCTGATCGTTATCGACACCAATTGTACAAGTCGAAGCAAGCATTGGACCAAAAACGACCAGCAATTGCGAGTAAACGACGGAAAGTGATTCTTCTTCGTGACAACGCTCGACCTCACGTTGCGTTATCAGTGAAACAAACACTCTTAGAGCTGGAATGGGAAGTCTTACCGCACCCCGCGTATTCTTCATGCGATTATTATTTGTTCCGGTCGATGCAACACGCTTTAGAGGATACACACTTTCATAATTTCGAAGTGCGAAAATTCGTCGACGAATGGATCAACTGAAAAGAAGAGTCATTTTATCGTGGTGAACTCCATCTCTTGCCAGAAAGATGGGAAAAAGTGATAGAAAACGAATGAAAATATTTTGATTAAGGTATTCATTCATTATCATATTTAAATACATGCGTTTTTGAGCAAAAAAACCCTCAAAACTAAATCACACCCCTAATTCGAATATGAGGATAAAGGAGCCGTGCATGTCTCGTCACGAGTGAACAAGTCTTACCTCGGTCTCCTGCGCGACTTGGCGCAGCACTCTGGTGATTCTGAACGTCAATTCGGCAGCTTCCGTGTCGACGTATTGCTGCTGGACGGCAGTGAGGGTGCCTCTGGCGACCAGGTCGCTCTCGCAGTAAGCCTTGGCCAGTTCCTCCGTGGTGCAGGGTCTACACTCCTCCTCCTCGTCCGGGATATGCAGCACGCCGCCCTTCAACGAGGTCGGCTCCAGGTTGTACTGCAGCTTGACCTGAATGTTCTTGAAGGAATTATTGTCTTCTGCTTCCATGAAGAGAGCGGTTACGTGCTTCCGCGAGCGGAAACATCGGTGCGAGAGCTCGTGCTTGCCGTCGAACGGCGAGTACAGGCGCATTAGCTTTCCATTGGACTCGAGGAACACTCGCACGGGTCCGGAGATCTTGAGGCAGGTACGAAAGTCACGGTTGCCAAAGACAGAATTGCTCGGCAGGGAGAGAAGTATCCTCAAAGCGCCACGGGGATAGCGCCATTGTACCATTCCTCTGCTACAGCGCAGGTACACTGACCGAACACTGCCATCGCCTCCGTCTCCGCTACGTAAATTACACACACGTTTAATATATATTTTTACGAATTTTTATTACAATAATAGCTACGATTATAATCATTTTTAAAATCTCATTACAGAATGAAGTGAGAATAAAATGT
The DNA here is from genome assembly GCF_003672135.1 of Ooceraea biroi. Taxonomy (NCBI): domain Eukaryota; kingdom Metazoa; phylum Arthropoda; class Insecta; order Hymenoptera; family Formicidae; genus Ooceraea; species Ooceraea biroi. Next base: position 6,544,981 of record NC_039515.1, read on the forward strand.
AGTCAAAGGAATTTATTAATAATGCAATGCGTTAATATTAATTAAAATATAAATTAAATTAAATATTAATTAAAAACATAAATTTAATTAAAATATATAACTGTAGGCATAATTAATTAAATTAGCTAGAGCATAAGAAATTTCCAAAATCAATTCTAGAGGTCTTATTTTATACGTTAAAATATTTCCAGTATATTTTGTACCAAAGAATAAACAAAAAACAGATTTTTTTCATAAATTCATAATAAACAAAAGACATTTGATTTTCATCTTTTTGGCCACTTCTTGGTGATTAAATTAAAATATACACACGTTATAAGATATACAAAAATAGAACTTCTGCAGAATACGACAAGACAAGTGAGCAATTAATGACTACGTGCAATTTCAGCAATTTCGGCATGATTCATTTCTGCCTGGCTGGCTATGACCAATCCAGTTAGTCGGCAAATCACACTGGTGGCGGTGAACTGGTTACGGCACTGACGCGTGAAAGTCATAGCGCAGCCGAATAAATTAGAACGGTGCACTGGAGAGCACTAACCTTCCGAACCAATCGCATTGATCCACAGCGTCGTGCTCGAAGGCAGATATAGAAACGGAGACCAGGACGAGGGCCGCGATCGTCGCGCGTATCATTTTTCCGGTGTGCATGCTCGTAGCGTACGTCCAGGTGCAACAGCACGGTCACATCTTCGACGCCTCCGGGACGATCCGCGCGTAAGATCGCGTCGCGACAGGACCCGCCGCTCCTCGCTCCCCCGTCCACGTTCGAGCGAAGTACCCGGGGAGTACGAGGATCCTTCGAGACACCTCGGAAGGTCAGAAGCGATATCGCGACGTCATCGCTCGAGGAGTCCTCGCACGGATGCCCGAGCGTCGAGACTCCTCGCGATCACGGGGCACCTCGACGGCGCTGCCTCCCCTCGAACGACTCGCGGGCGGCCGCCCGCGTCGCCAACGAGAGGCACGGACGATCCCGAACCCTCCCGCGAGGCACGCGCATCCGCGGAGAGGCAAGGTGGTCGCTGCGTACGGCGACCCGAGCGCGCTCGCGATCGAGATGCGCGGAGGACGCGATCGTTTCTCGAATCGCCAGAGGCCGCCCGCCAACGGCGGGGCTGCGACGCGATCTTCCTACGCGCACCCTCTTTTTTTTTATTGCCGTACGACACCCTTGCGCGGTCAATTAGCACGTCGCAGGAACGTCGTTCGGCGGCGTATCTCGAACGGCGAGGTACGCGGCGACGCGAGCACTCGCCGCCGTTCACTGCGCTCTCGCTGAGCCACGACGCGGTCAACACCACCACGCGGCGAACCAGTAACCAGTCGAAAGAGGCCGGAGGCGACTGAAGGTAGTCGCGAGCCCGTCGTCGCGTGCGTGCGCGTGCGCGCGCGCTGATACGGGCGAGAGGATCGGGGACACGGGCGGTCGTATCGAGGGGAAAGGGAGACTGCGCACCGTCTACTGGCACCGTCCACTTTGGCGGTAATGGACTTAGAAAATGTATGCGGTATCAGCGTCCGATCTTTTTGCTCTCGTTGCAGGCGGTCGTGTCTTTCTCTCGTCTCGCTTTCTTCTCGCTGCGGCCTCGCTACCGATTCCCTTGTCGATGTATAGTTACCCAGGCAGCACACATTGGTTTCAAAACCGTTTCATAAACGTTTTGCCGTAACGTTTCATAACCATTTTATTGAAACGTTTATTTAGGAGAAAAATGTCCAACGAAAAAACGTTTCTTTTTCGGCAAAAAAACGTTTCGGAAACCATCAGAAAAATATTTATCAATTCTATATATCAGTGCCTCAAAGATAGACAGAGTTGAGTCACATTTTTGTAAAAAACTAGATTTTTATATTTTATGAATTACTCTCTAAATTTCGTGTAGTGGAATCTCACTCTTTTGAAATATCACTTTCAAGTAATAGTGATCTCAAAAGTTTCAAAAGAAAAGAAGAGAGAAAAGAGTATTGGATCGGTTTTCCGGATGGTTATTTATAAGGTGATAACACAAATGTTACTTGCGAGAACGTCACGTCTGGCCTGGCCATCTATCGGTCGCTTGGTGAATCAGAGGTGGGAATCACACACACTTGTGTTGCTTTTTGTCTCTTGTTCCATAATCGAGTACATTGAAACGTATGATGTAAAAATAATTAATACTCGCACAGTAAGTAGAAATTACTATTTTTTCTATATTAATTATATAATTTCAAATCAATTTAACAAAACACATTTTTCGTTTCTGTGGAAACGTGAAAAATAATTGTATTGGGTTGTTCGGAAAGTAATTTCGTTTTTCACAAAGAGATGTCGTTAGTCGCGTTCCTCGATACTTAACCTTACTCTAAGCGACAAATTCGTTTTATATTTTGACAACTGACATTTCAGACGTCATTTAGTATCTTATTGTGTTGCGATCTGTCAAGTAATTTTTGTTTGGCATCACATCAAACATGGAAAATCAAAGTGAGCATTTTCGTAATATTTTGCCTTTTTTACCACCGAAAGGGTAAAAATGCAGTGCAAGCGAGAAAAAATTGTGTGCCGTGTACGGAGAAGATGTATTGAGTGAACGTCAGTGTCAGAATTGGTTTTCGAAATTTCGTACTGGAAATTTCGATTTGAAAGATGCACCACGTTCAGGTCGGCCAATTAAAGCTGATGACGAGAAAATAAAGGCTCTGGTGGATGCAAACCGTCGCATAACAACACGCGAAATTGCTGAAAAGTTAAATTTATCGAATTCGACCGTTTACGATCGTTTGAAACGCCTTGGATTCGTTTCAAAGCTCGATATTTGGGTCCCACACAATTTAAAGGAAATTGACTTGATTCGACGCATTACCATCTGCGATTCATTGTTGAAACGTGAAGAAAATGAACCATTTTTGAAGCGAATCATAACTAGAGATGAAAAATTGATTGTTTATAACAATGTTAAGCGAAAACGATCATGGTCCAGGCAAGATGAACCTGCTCAATCAACATCCAAGGCAGATATTCATCAAAAGAAGATGATGCTTTCTGTATGGTGGGATTGGAAGGGAATCGTATTTTTCGAGCTACTACCAAGCAACCAGACGATTGATTCGAAAGTGTATTGTCGTCAGCTGGATGAATTGGATGCTGCCATCAAGCAGAAGCGACCGGAATTGGCGAATAGGAAAGGTGTCGTATTCGATCACGACAATGCCAGACCACACACAAGTTTGGTCACTCGCCAGAAGCTTTTACAGCTTGGATGGGATGTGCTACCACACCCACCATACTCTCCTGATCTGGCACCATCCGATTACCATTTGTTCCGGTCTCTACAAAATTCTTCGAACAATGTAAACTTCGATTCAAATGAAGGCGTCAAAAATCACTTGCTTCAATTTTTTGTCAATAAGGAGAAGGACTTCTATGAGCGTGGAATCTTAAAGTTGCCAGAAAAATGGCGAAAGGTAGTGGAACAAAATGGCCAATACATCACTGAATAAAATTTTTTCTAAATATGAAAAAACCGCCTTTCATTTTTCCTTGAAAAAACGAAATAACTTTCCGAACAACCCAATATATGCACAAATTATTTTAGCTGTTGAATTTGAAACAATTTACGCACTTGTTTGTGACGGAACGAAGCATTCGTCCCGCAGAGAGAATGAAAGAATTCGCGCATGCGAATCTTTCCAGCCCTGCAGTCTGCTCTTTACGCGCGTGTGTTTCTTTTTACGATATTGTTTCACGTCCACGCGAGAGGAAAGGCGAGCGTTCACCGGTTACGATCGCCGCTGTACATATATATCCCCCACTAGATTCTAAACTGCCCAGCGAACTCCGCGGACAGGCTCGGCGAGAGGCCAGTTTTCGCTCTCTGTCAGGGGTAGGGCAGGACTAGACTAGAGCAAAACGGCATGTATGTGTATGTGGACTTTTACACGGACCAGTCGCGCCTACGTTCCTATACGTCAACGAGACAAAAACGAGGGAGAAAACGTCCCCCTCGTGCCCGATTGCATACGATTAACGTGCACATTTGCGTCACGCATCTGCGCGTATCTCTCTGTACTTTCAGATCCGATATATTACATCGATATTAAATTGTCAAAAAAGGAAAAGGAAGTAATTTCCCCGTTAATTTTCGATTTATTGGATTTTTTGCACGTGTTTTCGCAATTCCTATTCGTTTCGATGGCTTTCCCATACAGCACACAAACAAAATTGACCATTTTGAGTCAAAAAGACATCATTTTGACATTATCGTGACTTTTTGTTCTTCTTGAGTTATTGCACTAGTTCAGAAGTACAGCGGAAAAGAAAACCTATTGATTTAACATTATTAATTAATTATTACTAAATATAATATAATTATTTGTTACATATAAGAAGAATGACAATCTTTAAATTGACCATTAATTAATAAAATATATTTGTTACATGTTGTTTCAATGTTGTAGCAACATACAGAATCAATGTAGAAGAATCAACATAGATTCAACGTTGAAAAAATATTTATATTTTAATATTCAACATTGTACCATCTTCGCAACGTTATTTCAACTTTCTGTGCTGTATGTATGTATGTATGGGTTTATAGCTCAAAATGTTGATGTTCTTCTCTCAGTGAAATATAGTTTGTTGTCATCGTGTGTTTGAAAGTCATAAAGAAATCTTGATTTCAGAGCGAGTTGAAATTCTCTCTTTTTCTCTCTCAGAAAGCGTCTCATTTTTGTTTCTTTATTGCCCATCGTTAAAACTGAAAGCCGAATTGGCTCGAGCGTGCTCTCTTGGCCCATGCTATTATATCTCTGAAGAATTACGATCACACATGAGTGTATGGATCGAAAAATGAATCGAAAAATCAGGAAAATATATCTGCCAGCAGAGCCTGCTAACAGACTCTTCTGACAGCAGATTGGCGGCAGAAACCGAGCAGGATCTGTTAACATCTGACGGCAGATTGACGGCAGAAACCGAACAGAATCTGCAGCTTTTGGCCATTCATATTTACGATATATTAAAGCATGTGTTTACTTTTAACACACTATACATTGTTAAAAGAACGCATTTGTTTGTTTGTTAAATTAAATTACATTTGGCTTGATGTGTCTTTCTGACAATTCGTTGCATAATCTCTCTCTTATTGTTAATTTATTCTAATCCGAAGTCCGAATTTTGCTTTCGAACTTCAGATTGCTTGTGGCGTGCGTGAACTACGTGGACGCTGCCCATGGGAGCCTCTGTGCCGCAAGCGCAAAAATGTTCAGAAAAATTAATATTATCATGCCAAGGCGCGTATATTAACTTATATAACTGTTAGGCTAAATCTTAACATCGAGTAAGAACTCGACGCGTGCACCGCGTAGCGGTGCGGAGCGAAAACACATATTCATAGCCGTGTAAATTTGAATACTGTCAAAAGCTGCGGATCCTGTTCGGTTTCTGCTGCCAATCTGCTGTTAGATTCCGCTCGCGCAGATCTTGCTCGGTTTCTGCCGCCAATCTGCCGTTAGATTGCGCGTGCGCAAATCTTGCTCGGTTTCTGTCGACAATCCGACTTCAAGCCATGTTTGCGGATTCTGCTCGGTTTCTGCCGCCAATCTGTTCTTAGATTTTGTGAGCAAGCTCTGTTACATTTCTGGCACCAATTTGTCGAATTAATCGTTAACAACAACTTCTGTATCAAATTTGTTGTCTTTTGGCTGGCAATAGTTGATAGCAGATGGTTAGCATCATCTGCTTTCGGCAGACTTGGCTATCTGGGTAAGCAAAATGTGTGCAATCTGCCAGCAGATGGGCAACAGATTACTGCAGAAGTTGATAGCAAATTGGCATCCGTTATGTTCGCGTTAGGATAGTGATCTGCCAGCAGAGCCTGCTAACAGACTCTGACGGCAGATTGGCGGCAGAAACCGAGCAGGATCTGTTAACATCTGACGGCAGATTGACGGCAGAAACCGAACAGAATCTGCAGCTTTTGGCCATTCATATTTACGATATATTAAAGCATGTGTTTACTTTTAACACACTATACATTGTTAAAAGAACGCATTTGTTTGTTTGTTAAATTAAAGTACATTTGGCTTGATGTGTCTTTCTGACAGTTCGTTGCATAATCTCTCTCTTATTGTTAATTTATTCTAATCCGAAGTCCGAATTTTGCTTTCGAACTTCAGATTGCTTGTGGCGTGCGTGAACTACATGGACGTTGTCCATGGGAGCCTCTGTGCCGCAAGCGCAAAAATGTTCAGAAAAATTAATATTATCATGCCAAGGCGCGTATATTAACTTATATAACTGTTAGGCTAAATCTTAACATCGAGTAAGAACTCAACGCGTGCACCGCGTAGCGGTGCGCAGCGAAAACACGTATTCATAGCCGTGTAAATTTGGATACTGTCAAAAGCTGCAGATCCTGTTCGGTTTCTGCTGCCAATCTGCCGTTAGATTGCGCGTGCGCAATCTTGCTCGGTTTCTGTCGACAATCCGACTTCAAGCCATGTTTGCGGATTCTGCTCGGTTTCTGCCGCCAATCTGTTCTTAGATTTTGCGAGCAAGCTCTGTTACATTTCTGGCACCAATTTGTCGAATTAATCGTTAATAACAACTTCTGTATCAAATTTGTTGTCTTTTGGCTGGCAATAGTTGATAGCAGATAGTTACCCAGCAAACACAGAATATAACTATTATATATCTCAGAAGTAACACGTAATATAACAGTTGTTATACACTATTAATATTGAGGCTACATAATTGCCTTTTATAACTGTAATATTACTTTGTTTTAAAACTTTATTATAACTGTGTTATTTCCTGGTTATAATAATATAACAGCAATATAAATTGAACATAACACGTGATATTACAAATGCTATATTATTATTACTTTGATGTTATACAACGTGTTATATAGAGATGTTATATTCATTTTATATTATATACAGGGTGTCCCGGGTTGTAACCGACAAACTGCGGGAGCATATTCTACTAGTGGAAATAAGAAAAAATTCTTATATCGAGTTTGCTTAGAAATGCTTTATTACAAAGTTATAAACCAATATTGAAAAGAAATATGAGATAAGTAACAACGGATTTTTTCACAAAAATAAAAATTATGTACGCAATGATTTAGTGACGCGTTTCAAAATGTTGTCCTTGCACATTGATACAAGCTAGACATCGACGTAGTACAGAATTTGTTACAGTACGACATTCCTGAAAATTTTGTTGCATCTTAGTAACTGAATTAGTATTCGTTGCTTTAAATCTATCTGGTACTCTCCTGTTAGGTAATCTACGTTGATACTCTCGTACGGCAGCTCGTGCATTTCCGTCACAGAATCCGTACACGAAATGAATATCAGTGTATTCCTCATTTGAAAACACTTTTGGCATTCTGATAGTAATTGCTAGTTCACACGACGATTGAAATCTAACAGCTACTGTTGTGAAAGTAACAATCATACTGAATCGTTTCAACATAGTGAACATGAATACATGTGAATACACATAACGTAAACATCTTCGACCTTCCAAATTCTACACTATGTTCCGTTGTTACTTATCTCATATTTCTTTTCAATAGTGGTTTATAACTTTGTAATAAAGCATTTCTAAGCAAACTCGATATAAGAATTTTTTCTTATTTCCACTAGTAGAATATGCTCCCGCAGTTTGTCGGTTAAAACCCGGGACACCCTGTATATTGTAACATGAATATAACATATATGTTTAAAATGTTGCCTCTTTTCGTTGTTGGTATCCTTGCGTTCTTTTCAGTTCTTGCTGGTTCTTTCATCGTGTCAGCGTGTTGTTGCGTGGTATGAAAGTGCTCTCTTTATCCAAGGTAATCCTTAATTTCTAACATTGATTAAAAGTATTATTATAAAGACTAACTATTTGTGCATATATTTTTACTAGTATTCTTTAACTTATTGCAGTTAACCTATGTATATGTAATTAAAATGGTGTAGTTGGTTATGTATGCAAAAGTCACATTGCAAGAATACAATACCGGTCGTCTTCACTTCTACGGAACATTTAGAAATGCTTATCATTATCAAATGTACACAACTCTAAAGATTGATAATGAAATTAAGTATTTCAAAATGCTCCGTAGAAGTGGAAATGACTCTGCGTTGCATTCTTGCAATGCGACTTTTGCATCTATTACCATTTTACATATGCATAGATTAACTGCAATAAATTAAAGAATACTGGTAAAATTATATGTACAAATATTTAGTTTTCTTTATAATATAATACTTATTTTGAATACTTTTAATATTAATGTTACTGTTAGAAAAGATTACCTTGGATAAAGAGAACGCTTCCATAACATGCAACAACACACTGTGTATATTTTATATGTATATGTTTAGAGTGCAAAATATAATGATTAAATATTTATATTTTTCCCTTTCCTCTGGAAAAACTGCATCATTATAATAACTATAGCGTGATTGTTATTGTATATGTTACTGTATTAACTTATATATTTTATACATACTAATTCCAGGAAAGGTCTTTGAATTAATTTCGAGCGAAAGCAAATGAAATAGTTTGTTCTCGCTTAGAATTAATTCAAAGACCTTTTCTGGGATTAGTATGTATAAAATATATATTTTCATTCTACAGTTACTATTCAGTTACAAAAAATATAACAGTAATATAACAATTACATAATTTACATCACGATTATATATATGTTATATAATATATGTTATATAATTATTCGCTAACTTTGTTAAGAGTATATAACGTGTTACATACGTATTATATTCACGTTATATAATTGTAACATGTGTGAGTAGGAAATTACTACTAACGTGTATATAGCCTAGTACATCTATGTAATATTGCGTGTTACATTCCGTTTTATTACGGTAATGTAATAGTTATACACCCGTGTTTGCTGGGTAGCATCATCTGCTTTCGGCAGACTTGGCTATCTGGGTACATACGCATATTATACTTATTTTGCATTTATTTACCGCGAAGAAAAAGGGGACGGAGGATTGACGAGGCCGTCACGAGACAGCGCGCATTTGTCCAGAAGCTGAGTCAGGTACTCGTAAGGATCGTTAGGCCGACGCAGCAGGAGATTGCCCATCAGGAAATCGACGATGTCGTAAATTCTTTTCTCCTCCAGGTACAACAACGCTTCTCGTTCTCGCGCGTCCTGTGACGCGCATTGGAAAGCACCGAGGTTGTCTGGCACGTCGCATAATGATTCTCGTTCTGAAAGCGAATTCAAGACCCATTGCAATAATATTAAAGTCTCGTATGTTTTCGTAATTATCTAGTAAAGTTAGAAAAGTCTGGATATATACGTCTCGCCGGGGTTTTATTTCGAATATTCGAGTTAGACTCGGCGCGACAATCGTCTTTGTTCATTTCTGGAATTCGTGTATCCGAGTTCGCGTTGCTAATTATGCTCTATTTCTTGATTCTGAGTTATTACTAATGGTCATTCCATATTAAGATGCCGTGCCATACGTGAAATGTTCTAAACAAATTCCTAGTTGCATAGATATAACAAAATGAGGAGAAATCTCAAAGCAGACGCGAGTTTAAAAGTTAATTGCAATATATCGATATAACTTCGGATGTTACCATCCGCGGCTACTTTCACCACTTACCTTTTAAGCCTTGATTAATCATCGGCTGATAAGTCGAAAGATAATATGCCGAAATCGATTTGTATTGCTAGTTATGTATTTCTATGCTATTTATATACTTTATTTTGTAGTTTTATGTAGATATCTATTAAGGGGATGCTGGAGTTGCTAGTGAACTATTTTTTCACTATAGCGATGGTAATTGCAGTTTCGAAAATTCTCTTTATTGCTTGTGCAGAATAAAAAATCCTTTTCCACAAATGAAGTATAGATAGAAAGAAAGTCCGCTCTACAGGACTTTATATTCAAAATGGAAAAAAGTTAAAAAAGACAAATGTAAGTTTTTAACTTTTTTCCATTTTGAATATAAAGTCCTATAGAGCGGACTTTCTTTCTATACTTCATTTGTGGAAAAGGATTTTTTATTCTGCACAAGCAATAAAGAGAATTTTCGAAACTGCAATTACCATCGCCCTTAAGGGGATGCTGGAGCTGCTAGTGAATTATTTTTTCACTATAGCGATGGTAATTGCAGTTTCGAAAATTCTCTTTATTGCTTGTGCAGAATAAAAAATCCTTTTCCACAAATGAAGTATAGCTAGGAAGAAAGTCCGCTCTACAGGACTTTATATTCAAAATGGAAAAAAGTTAGAAAAGACAAATGTAAGTTTTTAACTTTTTTCCATTTTGAATATAAAGTCCTGCAGAGCGGACTTTCTTTCTAGCTATACTTCATTTGTGGAAAAGGATTTTTTATTCTGCAAAGCAATAAAGAGAATTTTCGAAACTGCAATTACCATCGCTATAGTGAAAAAATAGTTCACTATAGCGATGGTAATTGCAGTTTCGAAAATTCTCTTTATTGCTTTGCAGAATAAAAAATCCTTTCCCACAAATGAAGTATAGCTAGAAAGAAAGTCCGCTCTGCAGGACTTTATATTTAAAATGGAAAAAAGTTAAAAAAGACAAATGTAAGTTTTTAACTTTTTTCCATTTTAAATATAAAGTCCTGTAGAGCGGACTTTCTTTCTATCTATACTTCATTTGTGGAAAAGGATTTTTTATTCTGCACAAGCAATAAAGAGAATTTTCGAAACTGCAATTACCATCGCCCTTAAGGGGATGCTGGAGCTGCTAGTGAATTATTTTTTCACTATAGCGATGGTAATTGCAGTTTCGAAAATTCTCTTTATTGCTTTGCAGAATAAAAAATCCTTTTCCACAAATGAAGTATAGCTAGAAAGAAAGTCCGCTCTACAGGACTTTATATTCAAAATGGAAAAAAGTTAGAAAAGACAAATGTAAGTTTTTAACTTTTTTTCATTTTGAATATAAAGTCCTGCAGAGCGGACTTTCTTTCTATCTATACTTCATTTGTGGAAAAGGATTTTTTATTCTGTAAAGCAATAAAGAGAATTTTCGAAACTGCAATTACCATCGCTATAGTGAATTATTTTTTCACTATAGCGATGGTAATTGCAGTTTCGAAAATTCTCTTTATTGCTTGTGCAGAATAAAAAATCCTTTTCCACAAATGAAGTATAGATAGAAAGAAAGTCCGCTCTACAGGACTTTATATTCAAAATGGAAAAAAGTTAAAAACTTGCATTTGTCTTTTCTAACTTTTTTCCATTTTGAATATAAAGTCCTGTAGAGCGGACTTTCTTTCTATCTATACTTCATTTGTGGAAAAGGATTTTTTATTCTGCACAAGCAATAAAGAGAATTTTCGAAACTGCAATTACCATCGCTATAGTGAATTATTTTTTCACTATAGCGATGGTAATTGCAGTTTCGAAAATTCTCTTTATTGCTTGTGCAGAATAAAAAATCCTTTTCCACAAATGAAGTATAGATAGAAAGAAAGTCCGCTCTACAGGACTTTATATTCAAAATGGAAAAAAGTTAGAAAAGACAAATGCAAGTTTTTAACTTTTTTCCATTTTGAATATAAAGTCCTGTAGAGCGGACTTTCTTTCTATCTATACTTCATTTGTGGAAAAGGATTTTTTATTCTGCACAAGCAATAAAGAGAATTTTCGAAACTGCAATTACCATCGCTATAGTGAAAAAATAATTCACTATAGCGATGGTAATTGCAGTTTCGAAAATTCTCTTTATTGCTTTACAGAATAAAAAATCCTTTTCCACAAATGAAGTATAGATAGAAAGAAAGTCCGCTCTGCAGGACTTTATATTCAAAATGGAAAAAAGTTAAAAACTTACATTTGTCTTTTCTAACTTTTTTCCATTTTAAATATAAAGTCCTGTAGAGCGGACTTTCTTTCTATACTTCATTTGTGGAAAAGGATTTTTTATTCTGCACAAGCAATAAAGAGAATTTTCGAAACTGCAATTACCATCGCCCTTAAGGGGATGCTGGAGCTGCTAGTGAATTATTTTTTCACTATAGCGATGGTAATTGCAGTTTCGAAAATTCTCTTTATTGCTTTGCAGAATAAAAAATCCTTTTCCACAAATGAAGTATAGCTAGAAAGAAAGTCCGCTCTACAGGACTTTATATTCAAAATGGAAAAAAGTTAGAAAAGACAAATGTAAGTTTTTAACTTTTTTCCATTTTGAATATAAAGTCCTGCAGAGCGGACTTTCTTTCTATCTATACTTCATTTGTGGAAAAGGATTTTTTATTCTGCACAAGCAATAAAAAAATTTTCGAAACTGCAATTACCATCGCTATAGTGAAAAAATAGTTCACTAGCAACTCTAGCTTCCCCTTAATAGAAACTCCAATAGCTACTACTGGAGAATTTACTAAATTCCCTATGACACAGCTGTCCGACAACGGTTTTGGATCGCATGGTGATGGCGATGGTTGTGCGGTATTATTGAAGCTATGGTTTTCGGGATACTTGTTTCGTAATTGGTGTAATAGGTTGTAAAATGTACATCAAATGAGAATTTTTATTTTTATTGATAATTCTTTCATTATATGGAATATTAAGAGGTTAAATGTAATCTTTTGTATAATAATGCGCAGCTTCTCTTAAACCTTTTGAGAAAATGTTAATGATAATACTTTTTAATCTTCCTCAGAGTGTGACAAAATGCTGCTGAGCAGAACTACACGCATCTTTCAGCAGTACCTGCAGCGCAACAGGCCACTGGCAGTCGGTGCATTCTATGCTCCAGAATGCAGTGGTTACAAGGAGAGAACATACAAGCACGAGTACGAGCAAAAGCGTGATTTTAAAGATTTCGGTCATACCAAAACGAAGGTCAACTGGGGAACTGCTATCCCATATGCGGTTTGCAGCCTTATAATGATGTCCCTTTTTTTTGATTGGTCTAGGTGAGTTTGCAATATAATGATTATAAAGATAAAATAATTAAACATGAAATGTAAATAACGTGACTCGAAGAAATCGAGCGTTGCTTAAGAAACTAATTCGTTTGCGTTATCTTGTAGCTATTTCAAGGGAAAACTTCCCACAGTGGACGCTGCTGGCATGTTAGTGGAAAATGAAAGTCAGAGTAATGAAAGTTTGGAAGCTGCCGAACAAGAGTCTCAGAAGAAAAGGAAGAATAAGAAACAAAAGATCGGATTTCGCGATAGAAAGGTTTAATAAAGATTTACTATGGATGTTAATCTTGTATATATGCATGTTAAAATTCGTCAATCTCACTCGAGAAGATCGTTTCCACGGGAAACAAATGTTCTCACGTATACCAAAAACGTATTTCAAAAATTTAACTTTTTTTATCACGTTGTATAAAGAACAAGATGTACAATTACTTGTAGTAAGTTATGTAGATTTCAAGTTGTGTACTAAAAGAAACACGAGCAAGATACAGCAATTCTTTCCGCTTATATCCCCAGACAACGGTAGCTTCGTAGATTCCAATCCGATTGAACGCTCTAACGCATGTATCTGTACAGCAGGACGATGCAGGCTGAAGTGTTTTTGCAGATAATAGAGTACGAGAACAGGATACGAGCGTATTCGACGGCGGACAAAATCTTTCGTTACTTTGCGACCGTGAGAGTAACTAGTTTAGAGGGTACCGAGGTCTATATGACACCCGATGATTTTCTCCGAGCTATCACGCCAGGCATGCAGCAGCCATATGGTAGGGCTCCTGTAAAATTCCGTATTGGCGCTCGCAGAGTATAAAATAACTTGAGGCTTGGTCGCCCCTTTCCTCCGTCTGCGATTGCCTATCGGATCTCTCATTAACAACTACCACTCTCACCTGCCTCGCTCTGCTAACTCAAGGCTTTGCGCGATCTCTCGCTTCAACGTTGCGTGAGGAATTCTTCATGTAATAGCAATTCTAAAATCGTTGATGGTCGAAATTGAGATGAAACTGACTGATAACTGAATAACAATTCGAAAAGCGCAGCGTGCGAGCGCCAGTCGCCTGCGATGCAGATGAAATCTGCGGCGACTCGCGCGCGCTTCGAGAAATCTGGTCGCGATTACCGACTAACTGTGTGCTGTGCGCAGATAATAGAATACGAAAATCGTATGAGGCATTACTCGACACCGGACAAAGTGTTCCGTTACTTCGCGACCCTCCAGGTCACGAGCAACGACATTCACGAGGTGTTCATGACGCCGGACGACTTTTTAAGATCGATGACGCCTGGGGTGAAACAGCCCGACGGTAATGCTACGCTATTCTTTCGCTCGTTTCTCGCTTCTTCAGATTAAGGGGGGAGCCTGCTTTAGAACGCTGAAAATAAGGTATATTTTACGAATTGTTTTTGGAGAAACTCTACAGCGGATTATTATAAAACTTTTATGCATTTATTAGTACATGTTTAAAGATAAAAAAAATTATTTTTTGATTTGAATGTATCGCTCCTAGAGGTCGTCCTGGAGAAGTCTTAGTGCAGCCGCGTCGCCGGCATTGCAAATTGGTGAGCATTCTCCTGCCTCCAAATCTCGTCTAAACTGAAAAATTGAAATATGTTCTCGTTATTTACGAATTCCCATCGTCGATGAACCAAAGAGAGAAGAAAAAAGTTGAAAAGTGCCAAAATGGTGGAGCTTAGAACACAAAAGTACGATTTTTAGGCAAAGTTTTGGAACTTTTTCATGCAAAAATAATTGTTTAACTTAACGTTTTTATGAATATTAAAGGTTCATCGACGATGGGAATTCATAAATAACGAGAAAATATTTCAATTTTTCAGTTTGGATGAAATTTGGAGGCGGGAGAATGCTCACCAATTTGCAATGCCGGCTGCACTAAGACGCCTCCAGGACGACCTCTACAGGCGATATATTCAAATCAAAAAATAATTTTTTTATATTTAAACATGTACTAATAAATGCATAAAAGTTTTATAATGATCCGCTGTATAGTTTCTCCAAAAACAATTCGTAAAATTATACCTTATTTTCAACGTTCTAAAGCAGGCTCCCCCCTTAAGTGTCGCTTGGTGCTGTACGTGGTATTACACGATTCTTTGATCATGAAGATGCTTCGTGATAATAGAGTTGCGATAACTCTCTTGCATGTGCAAATTAACATTCTCAACTGTGCAAAGATTGAGTTGCTGGGTTTTAATTTAATTGCGTAAAATATATCGGAAAAAAGTCAGGGAAAATAATAATCGTGACACTGTTAACTTTCAGGTCTCGGACTGGACCAGTACAAACGCTACGATCCAAAGGTACGCGATAATGAAACTGAACAAAGAAACCGCGAACGAGACAGAGTAAAAGAACGCTTGCTTTTGTGTTTAGAACATTCACACAAAATTAGAGTTGGAGCTGGACGAAGATAGCATCTTCTACAAATTGGGCAGTGCAGGCCTCATTACTTTCTCCGATTACATCTTCCTACTGACCGTATTGTCAAGTAAGCTACACAACAATACATTTCAATAAATTGTAGCGAAAAAATGCATTGTGACAAGAAATTTATATTTAAATATATTCCAAATGAATTTTAAAGTTCTAGTACGATATGAACGTCAAGTTTCAATGACTTGAATCTTTTTACAGCTTCCAGGCGACACTTCGAGATTGCCTTCAGGATGTTTGACTTTAACGGAGACGGTGACGTTGATTCCGACGAGTTTGGGAAAGTAGCCACGTTGATACGCCAGCAGACTAGTATAGGCACTCGGCACCGTGATCACGCGACCACAGGAAATACATTTAAGGTCTCAATTGTTAATTATTGATATTATTAAAATCATCAAACTTGCAAACAATAAGTGTTAAATGTTCGCTAAATTATACGAGAGCGCTTAAAAAGTTACGTTTGATTGAATAATTAGCCTTAAGCATTTTTTTGTGGGTTTTTTTAGGGAGTAAATTCTGCACTGACAACGTACTTTTTCGGACCACAAATGAATCAGAAGCTAACGATCGAGAAATTCCTGGACTTCCAGCAACAGCTGCAGCGAGAGATTTTGAGTCTTGAGGTACGTCGATCGGTCATAGGTTCGGGTTTAATTAAATAACAATTTACATCAATTCATCATTTTACATTTCTTACATTTGTATGCACCTCTGCTTAGTTTGAACGACGAAACCCGGATGAGCACGGCAATATTACCGAGGTGGATTTTACGGAATTGCTGTTGGCCTACGCCGGATATCCAGCAAAGAAGAAGGCGAAAATGCTGAAGAGAGTGAAGAAGACGTGAGCATAGATATATTTCTATTTTATATTTTTATATTTCATCTATATATAAAAAATAACAGATTATTATAACTGAACACATAAACCGTTCATAGTTTCAAAGAAAATCCGACAGGCGTTAGCAAAGAGGAATACCTCAAGTTTTTCCACTTTTTGAACAACATTAACGACGTGGATACAGCTCTGACATTCTATCATATAGCTGGCGCGGCTATCGATCAAGGTGTGTATATTGATATTTAAATCATTATAAAATTGATTAGGATCGTATAATCGTACTTTGTATAGATAAAACTGTGTTGATTTCACATGTGACAATGATTCAACAATGTTTTAAAACAATTTAAGTAATAATTATTTTTTATTTAATTTATTTGTTGACCAAAACTGGCAACAAAATACAATATTTTAAATATTTTGATAAAATAAAATATTTTTTATTTATTTACATATATCTTTGTGTGTTATATTACAGCGACGTTGAAACACGTAGCGAAAACTGTTGCGCACGTTGATCTGAGTGATCATATTATCCAAGTAGTATACACGATCTTCGATGAAAACAGTGAGTCGATTTTTCTTTTCAATAGATTTATAATTACATTTTAATTAATCATTTAATGTTGTATTAACTAGTTAATAATAGATAAGTTTATATATAGGATTTAATTGATTAATAAACATTAATATAAAAGGTTTTATAAATATGAAAGAAAGTAAAGTAGATAACTGCTATTTGTAATTAACAAGCTGCTAAAAAAAAGCTATCTGTCAATTTTTTTATAATACCGCATGATTACATTATTCGATGTAACGAACGTGCAAAATGTGCTTAAAGCGAGACTCATTCATCTTGTTTTACAGTGGACGGACAGCTTAGTAATCGCGAGTTCGTTGCAGTGATGAAGAATCGTGTTCTTCGTGGCCTTGAGAAACCGAAGGACACTGGATTTGTTAAATTAATTCAATCGTTGATGAAGTGCGCGAAGAACAGCAATCTCCTATCGTTCGACAAATAATTGACTTACATAAAATTCAAATACTACTTGATTCTCATGAAAATACGTTTGCTTCGCCATGCATACAATTGTGATTTGTATAGCAAAAATAAAATCCTTATTCTAGCGTTGAAAATAAAATAATTGTATTTCATGTTGCAATATCTGCATCATCCGTGAAAACGAAACATCCATATCGCACGTTCTGGATCAACGACGCATTGTACTTTCACTGTTTTTACTAAATAGAGCGCGTTACGCCAAAAAAAAACAAGATCAAGAAGAGTCACAATTTCACTCAATTCGCGTTCAGTCTTCACTCGGCAGTCAATCTATTTACTTGTTTCAAGCAAAATTAAATATAATGTACCGGAGATATAATTTGTATTTATTCTTGACACAAGCGCTGCTTGCTTTGTATTTTGCTAAAGCCGATCCGTTGGGAAAACTTGGAGAAAGCATTTTGATCGGTAAGCATTACAGCATATGTGAATCGCTTCGATTGCAATTTATATAATGTTACGCGTTATCTACCAGCTTTAATTACAATCAGATTCACAAGATTTGAGCAAAGAAGAGACTTCAAGACAAGAAATGGCAGATGTTTTGTCAATAGGACAATATTTTCAGTGAGTAATGATAAATGTCCATGTCCAAGGTAATATTTATATTAGTAAGTGTATTTTCACGCAACATCAATCCTGTATAATGCAGAGACATATTTTCTGAGCACTTGGAGCCCCTGAAAATTGAATTTGGTCATGTGTATGAGAACCCCAGTGAATGGGAACAGAAATTTGAACGGAAGGATTTTGACAACAATCGCTACAGTGGCAAGGTAATTATATCTTCTTTTAAAGTTAATTTGATTGAATAGGAAGTATACTGTTTAATGTATTTATAATATACATTCACGCTGTAATGTATTTGAGAGTTTATGTTTCAATGCTTCAAATTTTGTACTTCACATATGTTTATAGGATTCTTATTAGAGTAAAATAATATTTCGAATTTATTTTATTCTTTAACAGAGATTTATTTATTGTGGTTATATATATATATATATTTCTAATTATGAAGAATTAATTTGTTACATATTTTAGATAAAATGGGGTAACAGGAAAGGAGAGTATGGCGAGCAGTATTGGGACTTGAATCATTAACTGATTGTTATTAAAATTTATTGTTCATAAATTGTTTATCAAATAAAACTAATCTTAAATATAAAAAGCATAAACAACAGTGTTAATGATAAAATTATTGAACTAGTCATTAATTGAATATATTCGATGAAAAGCCTCTAAAAAAGAGCAATGTATCGTAAGCATCGGTGGTTCAGTGGTAGAATGCTCGCCTGCCACGCGGGCGGCCCGGGTTCGATTCCCGGCCGATGCAGCTTAATTTTTACCATCGCGAGCGATGTGTAGAATTATTTTTACATGATTTTTAAGCTCTAAAATCGTTTTCTGTATAAAAATTAAATTATTGGGTTGGCCAAAAAGTAATTGCGTTTTTTTCCAATAGATGGACATACATGTCTTGAAATGTAACTAACTTCATTCTAAACCGCAAATTCATTATGTAGGTTAACAACTCACGGTTCAAGCTTGTTTTAGAAAAAGAAAGTACACGATTTCGTTAACGATTGTTTGTTTGCCGTCGATTTCAAAATGGAAAATCAAAAAGAACATTTTCCTCATATTTTGTTTTATTACTTCCGAAAAGGGAAAAACGCTGTGCAAGCTCATAAAAAGTTATCTGATGTATTGGGTCGTCCGGAAAGTTCGTGCCGATTTTTAATAGATGGCGTTGGAACATGTCTGAATATATCAATGTTATTGAAAACATACGATTTATATACATATGCTTAAGGGTGACATTTCAACGCATCTTTAGGAAACAAGTTGTTTCAGATAAATTGATTCGTGTCAGTTTTGTACTCTTTTGAAGATGGAAGAAAACAAAGAACATTTTAGACACTTGATGCTTTTCTATTACCGGAAAGGCAAAAATGCCTCACAAGCAACAAATTCGATATGTTCTGTTTACGGAGAAGGCGCTTTAGCTGAAAGAACCGTACGTAAGTGGTTCGCTAAGTTTAGAGCTGGTGATTTTAACCTTAAAGACCAAGAACGCTCGGGCAGACCCTCTACTACTGATGATGACCAAATCAAGACACTGATCGAGAATAACCCGCGCTACACGACACGTGAATTAGCAGAGGTACTGAAAATATCGAAAACCACTGTCCACGATCATGTAGTGAAGCTTGGTTACGTAAGTCGCTATGATGTATGGGTTCCGCATAATTTGGCCGAAAAAAATTTAACGGATCGCATTTCCATCTGCGACTCGCCGTACAAGCGCAACGAAAACGTACCATTTTTGAAGCAATTAGTGACGGGTGACGAAAAATGGATCATTTACAACAATGTAGAACGAAAAAGATCCTGGGGTAAGCGAAATGAACCAGCATTAACCACTCCGAAAGCCGGCCTTCATCCAAAAAAAGTCATGCTCTGTGTCTGGTGGGATTGGAAAGGAATCCTATATTATGAGCTCCTACCACACAACCAAACGATAAATGCAGATAAGTACTGCTCGCAACTGGACGAATTAAAGACAGCGATTCAGGAAAAACGTCCAGAATTAGCTAATAGGAAGGGCGTCGTGTTCCATCAGGACAATGCCAGACCTCATGTTTCTTTGACTACCCGACAAAAATTGTTAGAGTTTGGCTGGGATGTGCCACCTCACCCACCGTATTCACCAGACATTGCACCTTCAGACTTTCACTTATTTAGGTCTGTGCAAAATTCTCTTAACGGCAAGAACTTCAACTCTTTGATCGACATAAAAAACCACCTTGAGGAGTTTTTCGCCGAGAAACCTAAGAAGTTCTGGGAGAATGGAATCTTCCAGTTGCGTGAAAGATGGACAAAGGTTGTGAAACAAAACGGTGCACACATAAGTCAATAAATATTTATCGACATAAAAAAATGTTGCCTTTGAATTTTCCTTCAAAATCGGCACGAACTTTTCGGACGACCCAATATATGGCGAAGATGCTTTAAAACTGCGGCAGTGTCAAAATTGGTTTACTAAATTTCGATCTGCAGATTTTAATGTGAAAGGTGCACCACGCTCAGGAAGGCCAATCGAAATTGATGATGACAAAATAAAGGCACTGATCGATTCGAATCGGCGTTTAACGACACGAGAGATTGCTGAGAATCTTAACGTATCGAAATCGAGTGTTGAAAACCATTTAAAACGACTTGTATACATTAGTAAGTTCGATATTTGGGTAGCACATGAGCTCAAAAAAATTCATCTCACTAAGCGTATTGACATCTGCGATTCTCTTTTGAAACGTGAGGAAAATGATCGATTTTTGAAACGTATGATAACAGGCGACGAAAAATCGATCGTCTACAACAACGTCAAACGAAAAAGATCGTGATGAACCTGCTGAAAGCACTTGAAAAGCAGATATTCACCAAAGAAAGATTATGCTGTCAGTCTGGTGGGACTTTAAAGGTATTGTGTATTTTGAGCCGCTTGCAAGGAATCAAACCATTAATTCAGACGTATACTGTCGTCAACCGGATAAATTAAATGATGCCATCAAACAGAAACGTCGAGAATTGGTGAATCGCAAAGGTGTTGTGTTTCACCACGATAACGCTAGACCACGCACAAGTTTGGTCACTCGTGAAAAATTGTTGCAGCTTGGATGGGATGTGTTACCATGATGTTACCACATCCACCATAGTCGCCAGACCTGGCACCATCAGATTACCATTCGTTTCGTTCTTTGCAAAACGCCTTGAATGGTAAAACCTTGACTGCTGATGAGGATATCAAATCGTTGTTGGAATTGTTTTTTGCTGAAAAAGATAAGAACTTTTTTGAGCGCGGAACCATGAAGTTGCCTGAAAAATGGCAAAAGATAATCAAACAAAATGGACAATATATTGTTTAATAAAGTTTTTGTTTCCCATGAAAAATTCGCCTTTTATTTATATAAAAAAACGCAATTACTTTTTGGCCAACCCAATAAAAAGGAAAAAATAAATCGCAAAAGAAAAAGATCATTTTGCATCGGCCGGGAATCGAACCCGGGCCGCCCGCGTGGCAGGCGAGCATTCTACCACTGAACCACCGATGCTTGTATGTCATTCAATAATTGAAGTTTGATGGGGAGCTTCAATGAATATATTCAACCTGAAGATAGGCAATTAGTCGCTGATAATCGCCATGGTCATCGTACATTCTGATCGGCAATTGATGATCTATTCCGGATTCCGGAGAGTCATGGAGATCGTAGACAGGCTGGCGGTGTTCCCGACAGCCAGCTCGTACACGAAAGTGAAGTGCCGATTGATTTGTGCGCGCAGGGGTCGTGACCTGCTCGCGAAAAAAGTCGACGGTCTCTTAATCCGATTTCGCGCGGTTCTATTGCAATTGGTCATGAACAAGTCGCGGCTCGGCGAGGTCATGAGGGAGGCGGCCTTCTCATTGGCCGAAGTCAATTATACGACAGGTGGCGTAAATGAACTGGTCCTGCAGACGATCGACAAGGCGAGAACGAGAATCCATTGCAGACAAGAGATCATCGGCGGCGTTCGATTGCGGATTTACGAGCCGTTCCACAGCGGCCGTGATCCTTTCGAACTTGCTGGGTTAGGCAGAGGCGGCCAACAAGTAATGATTTACTACATTTACACGAGCGCTACTTCTGTAGTAATTTACTCGAATTATAGTAACTTACCCCGTTTACACGCAGTGAATTATCGCCCAGCAAACACAAAATATAACTGTTATATAACACAGAAGTAACACGCAATAACAACTGTTATATGTTATTAATGTTAAAGTTACATCATTTTCTTTGTAACTGCAATATAACTGCGTTATAAAACTGTTATATTGCTCTGTTATATTGGGTCATTAAGTATGAAACTTTACAAATAGAACATAAACTTTTGCATTTTTTGGCACATGGACATGATTTATTTTCAATCGAAATATGCGCCCATGTTATCTACACACTTCTGCCATTTTAGTGGTAGTTGGTCTATGCCTCTACTATAGAAGCCAGGAGTACGGGAATCGATGAAGTCGCGGAAGGCTGATTCGACTGCCTGTTGAGAATTGAAGAATTTTCCCACCAACAAGTTGTCCAAATTCCGGAAGAAGTGATAGTCGGTAGGTGATAGATCTGGTGAATATGGTGGATGACGGAGAGTTTCCAATTCCAACTCCCGTAGCTTTGCCACGGTCAGTCGTGCAGCGTGCGGTCGAGCATTATCATGCAACAGGATTGGCATTGACCGATTGACCAATTTCGGTTGTTTAATAGCAAGTTGTTGCATCATTTCGTCCAGTTGCTTGCAATATACTTCAGCCGTTATCGATGTACCAGGTTTCATAAAGTTGTAGTAGATAACACCTGACCTGGACCACCAAACGGTCACCATAAGCTTCTTCTGTGTAACGTTGGGTTTCGCGTGATGTCTCGGTGCTTCATCAGCGTTCAACCACTGATGTGAGCGTTTACGATTGTCGTAGAGTATCCACTTTTCATCGCAGGTGACAATTCGATTAAAAAAAGATTCATTTTTGTGACGGGAAAGCAAAGAAAGGGAAGCCTCTAGACGTTGCGCCTGCTGCGCATCGGTCAATTCGTGCGGGACCCGTTTGTCCAACTTCTTTATCTTACCAATTGCAGCTAAATGAACCAATATGGTGGGTATGGAAACATTGAATATCGATGCCAATTCACGTGTACTTTGAGATGGATCGGACTCTACTACGGCTCTCAAGTGATCATTATCCACCTTCGTCTTTGGTCTCCCACGTGGCTCATTAGCGAGGCTGAAATCTCCATCTCTGAAGTTTTTGAACCAATTGCCCACCATTGCTTTAGTAGTTGAACCTTCACCAAATACAGCGTTGATATTACGAGCTGTCTCCGACACTGTGGTTCCACGGTGGAACTCATATTCATAAATCACACGAATTTTGGACTTTTCCATAGTTCTATAAAAAAGAATCCACCAATAAAACTAATGAAGATATTTGAACAAACAAATATGACATTTGAAGAGCGAGCATACATCTATCACACTAACCTAACCTGATACTGACGTCTGGCGCCAAATTTGAGATAACAAATGTTAAAGATGGCGCTTTTACATTTGTAAAGTTTCATACTTAATGACCCAATATATTGGTTATAATATAACAATAATATAACTTAAATATGCGATGTTATATAACTGTAATATTTGCATATTATGTCTATGTTATATACCATTTTTAACATACAGATGTCGAGTCGTCCGCTAGATGGCTTCCGTTTCTCGTATGCAAAATATGATACAAAATATATATGAAAACGGTGATCACGGCACGGTACAACTTGTATTATAAGTCTATTTCTACAATGAAGTGGTACATTTTTGAACGAATAATAAATAAGAGCAAAGTACGAACTTCTGCATAACGTTTAGGAAAATTAATTAAACAAACCTATAGTTGTAGAAAGAGGAAGAAAGAATAATTATATTTCATTTATGTAACATTAAATAACATTTTAGTAACACGTTATATTACTGTTATATTACTGCAATTTCGTATGAGTGGGAAATTACAACTAAGATGTACATTACATGTAACGAACATGTTATATTGCGTGTTACATTCTGTTATATTATGGCAATATCACTGTTATATGACTGTGTTTGCTGGGCGGTTTACCCCGTTTACACGCAGAGAATCATCGTAAGTTACTATAATTCGAGTAAGTTACTACAGAAGTAGCGCTCGTGTAAATGTAGTAATTGTCATGCTATATTTATTTATTTTATTATAACATATAATTATATAATATATAATATGTAATTAATAATATGAGAATGCAATGACGTTTGCTTCAAACCGATTACAGAAACGTTATTATTATTATTTATTAATATTATTAATAAATTATAGTAACAATTTATCAACTATGCAGGTGGCCAAACTGAAGAAGAAATATGGGATAGCGATCGAGCTGCTGGTCGAACTGGCGTCGTTACAGCACAACTTCCGGGTCCTCGACCAGGTAATCAAAGAAACGAATCGTCGCGTGAACGCTCTCCGGTACATCATCATACCGCGATTAGAACGAACCCTTGCATACATCATCACCGAACTCGACGAGTACGAGCGTGAAGAGTTCTATCGTCTTAAGAAGATACGGGAACAGAAGGCAAGACGGCGAGCTGGAAAGTCCTCACATGATCTAACTCGAAACCCGGGCCATGCGGACATGCTCGACAACACGGAGGAGGATCTTCTTTTTTAACATTGTCACAAAGTCACAATAACACGGGACACGTGACTTCCCCTGAATAGCTCTGTAAAGATATATGATTCTCGACTGCCGCTGCGTGATAATTTGAAGAAACTAGAATGGCACTATATAAGTGAAGAAACTTATTATTGCAAACTATATAAACACATATAGTGCTATATATAATATATTATATTATACTATATTATTATATATATTATAAGTTACTATAATATTAATAATATTAATAAATTACATATTATATATTATATAATTATATATAATATATTATATTATATATAGCACTATATGTGTTTATATAGTTTGCAATAATAAGTTTCTTCACTTCACTCGAACGAGAAAAATAATGACCACCCTGCAATAATAAATGCTGGGACGCAACAAGGAGAGAAGAGAGTGAGAGAGAAAGAAGAAATGCAAAGAATGCCGACAAGAGAGAGAGAGAGAGAGGAGGGGGAGTACGAGCAGTGGGCCCAATTATACCAAGAAAATACAGCCCATAAAACCAGCCTTAACTGCCGCCAAACATCAGGATATGATAATGAGAACGTGACTGTTGCTACTCTTTTTCCACCCTTCCTAACTTCTTCCTAACCCCGCTGATAGATCTTGCGGATGTAGCAGCTATCGCGAGACGTGGAAATGAGAATTCCAGCCCGCCAGATATTTCGCATCCAACTTTTGTCCTAATTATCTTTGAATGAAAGTCCTCCGGAGCCTTCGGCTCCGATAAGATTTTGTACATGCCTTTTTTGCTACTCATAATATATTCATTCAATTTTAATGATTTTTCGAAGTGCAATTCTCACGAATGAATAAATAAATAAATAGCATATATCTACATATATATTTTTAATATTTTAATTTTAATATATTTAATTTATATATAGAGGAGAATCCCCTATTATGAGATATGCTCCTAATATGAGATAATGGGGTTTCTGTTAAACTAGTGAGCACCATCTGTTAGTTCCACCATAAACTTATTACTCTTGGTGTAAAATGTATTTAGTGAAAAATTCATTGTTCGTTATTGCGTTTAGCCTTTGCAAGAAAAGGTTTGTGGAATTGTGAACATGTCAAAGGAACTTGAGGTAAGTCTTTAAACCTTGTTTATTACATAATAAAGAAATGGTTGGCAATAAATTCAGTATGCAATGATAGAGTAGAATCGTAGTAACAGGAAAATACGCAATTTGTTGAATTGCTTAATTGTAGAGGTTAGATTTCATGATCGCGAAACCGCTGGGCGTGTGGCTCGTATAATGAGATATTCAGGGTACTCTTAATATGAGATAATTATTGCTCGAATATGAAGATTATGTAGTGTAATAAAAAGAAAGAAAATACTACGTTAAGGTTAAAGAAAAGTTAATACGAATTTATATTACGAATTTTTGTGTATTTAATTTTTATAGAATCTGACTATGGAGGTTAGAGAAACGAGGAAGCGTCGACAGTGGAATCGTGAAGATTTGGCGAAGGCTGTGGCAGCAGTATTTTTATAAAACTATCTAATAAAGTTTTTTACTTGCAATACTGATGTATTTTGCACTTGTAACACCGATTTCTCGAGGTATCTTATATTAGGAGCACACTTTCTCGATCCTGAGTAAAGCTCTTTTTTCAAATTTTTTTAATTTTCAGAAAAAATAACATTTAAATTAGATTTTTCATTTGACCAACCTAAAGCTTATTAAATTCTCTTCAAGATAACGTATTACATTTTTAAATTCTGCCTATAGATTTCCTTACATTCGGCAAAATCGATATGGTATCTCATAATCGGGGACTTTCCTCTATTAATATAATTTAATTTATATATTTAATTATTAATTATTAATTTTAATATATTTTATATATTACATATATAGGCTATTATAAAAATTGGTTATATATATTATATAAAAATACATTTCTCTCTCTCTCTCTCTCTTCCTCCGCTGAATAACAAAGCGCGAAGCGATCTGGTCGATCGGACCGATCGACTTGATCGCCGCCGCGACCACACAGAACACCTGCGTACATATACACGGAGCGTGGACGGAAATCTCGGCGGGGGGAGAGAAGGAGCCCTGCCAGAAGGCCCTGCGAAGAAGCGAACAAGAGGGGAGGGATAAACAGACGTCGCTAGGGCGCGATCGTGGGCGAGAGCTCAGTTGTACGGAGGCTGTCTAGGGGAGAGGTGTACTCGAACGTTCCGCATTCGATCGTCGACTTTCAATCGTGATGACTTCCACGAGCGATTGTCGCAGCACACGTGACTGCTTTCCGTGATCGGCGATATTCAGTGTTCGATAGACGACGGACGCGTGACGATTTTCTGTGTCTTTTCACGTGAGAACGCGACTGCCTTTGTGATCAATTCACGTCGCTGGAACTCACACTGGAGCCGGAGTGCACTCCCGCCCTTGCTCCGAACACGCACGTGTCACGTGTTTCGCCGAATTGTGGCTAATTTCGTTTTACAGTTGCTGCATACGTCCGCGTATACGTGCGTGCATGCGTGCTTGCTGCGGTCTACACGGTTGTCTACGGTTGCGTATGCACGTGCGTGCACATGAATGGTTCGTGAACTGTTTCGTCTCGGAGGAGGAAACCACGAATCAGGTTTGACTGGTTAAAAGAAACTTTTTATTATTTATTGAAATACGGTTGTGCGCGCTGCATTGACTAGTGGGTGCTCCAATAAGTTACGTCCAGTGCAGTCTGAAGTTTCAACTGTTGTTGAAGTGTTGAAGAAAGGAGAAAGGAATTTGCCCCTTTTTCTTTTTGTTTGAAAAAAAAAAAAGGGTCCGGGAAAAAAAAAAAAAAAATTTTGTTTCGGACCAAAGAAAAAAAACCGAGGCAAAAAAGGAAATTTTCTTTTTGCGCCAAAACGCGGCAAAACTCTAAAACGGCCCCAAGATTGGGGCAGCAAAGAAAAAAACCGAGCCAAAGAATCTTCTGCCCCCGCCGCGGGGGCCGGAATCTTAAACCCGGCAGAAACTTGGCAAAAGCAAAAGAAAACGAACAGGATCCGCAGCTTTTGACAGTATTCAAATTTACACGGCTATGAATATGTGTTTTCGCTGCGCACCGCTATGCGGTGCACGCGTCGAGTTCTTGCTCGATGTTAAGATTTAGCCTAACAGTTATATAAGTTAATATACGCGCCTTGGCATGATAATATTAATTTTTCTGAAAATTTTTGCGCTTGTGGCACAGAGGCTCCCATGGACAGCGTCCACGTAGTTCACGCACGCCACAAGCAATCTGAAGTTCGAAAGCAAAATTCGGACTTCGGATTAGAATAAATTAACAATAAGAGAGAGATTACGCAACGAACTGTCAGAAAGACACATCAAGCCAAATGTACTTTAATTTAACAAACAAACAAGTGCGTTCTTTTAACAATTTATAGTGTGTTAAAAGTAAACACATGCTTTAATATATCGTAAATATGAATGGCCAAAAGCTGCAGATTCTGTTTGGTTTCTGCCGTCAATCTGCCGTCAAATGTTAACAGATCCTGCTCGGTTTCTGCCGCCAATCTGCCGTCAGAGTCTGTTAGCAGGCTCTGCTGGCAGATCACTATCCTAATGCGGACATAACGGATGCCAATTTGCTATCAACTTCTGCAGTAATCTGTTGCCAATCTGCTGGCAGATTGCACACATTTTGCTTACCCAGATAGCCAAGTCTGCGGAAAGCAGATGATGCTAACTATCTGCTATCAACTATTGCCAGCCAAAAGACAACAAATTTGATACAGAAGTTGTTGTTAACGATTAATTCGACAAATTAGTGCCAGAAATGTAACAGAGCTTGCTCTCAAAATCTAAGAACAGATTGGCGGCAGAAACCGAGCAGAATCCGCAAACATGGCTTGAAGTCGGATTGTCGACAGAAACCGAGCAAGATTTGCGCACGCGCAATCTAACGGCAGATTGGCAGCAGAAACCGAGCAAGATCTGCGCGCGCGGAATCTAACGGCAGATTGGCAGCAGAAACCGAACAGGATCCGCAGCTTTTGACAGTATCCAAATTTACACGGCTATGAATATGTGTTTTCGCTCCGCACCGCTATGCGGTGCACGCGTCGAGTTCTTGCTCGATGTTAAGATTTAGCCTAACAGTTATATAAGTTAATATACGCGCCTTGGCATGATAATATTAATTTTTCTGAACATTTTTGCGCTTGCGGCACAGAGGCTCCCATGGACAGCGTCCACGTAGTTCACGCACGCCACAAGCAATCTGAAGTTCGAAAGCAAAATTCGGACTTCGGATTAGAATAAATTAACAATAAGAGAGAGATTACGCAACGAACTGTCAGAAAGACACATCAAGCCAAATGTACTTTAATTTAACAAACAAACAAGTGCGTTCTTTTAACAATTTATAGTGTGTTAAAAGTAAACACATGCTTTAATATATCGTAAATATGAATGGCCAAAAGCTGCAGATTCTGTTCGGTTTCTGCCGTCAATCTGCCGTCAAATGTTAACAGATCCTGCTCGGTTTCTGCCGCCAATCTGCCGTCAGAGTCTGTTAGCAGGCTCTGCTGGCAGATCACTATCCTAATGCGGACATAACGGATGCCAATTTGCTATCAACTTCTGCAGTAATCTGTTGCCAATCTGCTGGCAGATTGCACACATTTTGCTTACTGGGTCTGCACGGTGTAATCACGATCTTGATTTCGGTTCAACACTTCAACAACAGTTGAAACTTCAGACTGCACTGGACGTAACTTATTGGAGCACCCACTAGTCAATGCAGCGCGCACAACCGTATTTCAATAAATAATAAAAAGTTTCTTTTAACCAGTCAAACCTGATTCGTGGTTTCCTCCTCCGAGACGAAACAGTTCACGAACCATTCATGTGCACGCACGTGCATACGCAACCGTAGACAACCGTGTAGACCGCAGCAAGCACGCATGCACGCACGTATACGCGGACGTATGCAGCAACTGTAAAACGAAATTAGCCACAATTCGGCGAAACACGTGACACGTGCGTGTTCGGAGCAAGGGCGGGAGTGCACTCCGGCTCCAGTGTGAGTTCCAGCGACGTGAATTGATCACAAAGGCAGTCGCGTTCTCACGTGAAAAGACACAGAAAATCGTCACGCGTCCGTCGTCTATCGAACACTGAATATCGCCGATCACGGAAAGCAGTCACGTGTGCTGCGACAATCGCTCGTGGAAGTCATCACGATTGAAAGTCGACGATCGAATGCGGAACGTTCGAGTACACCTCTCCCCTAGACAGCCTCCGTACAACTGAGCTCTCGCCCACGATCGCGCCCTAGCGACGTCTGTTTATCCCTCCCCTCTTGTTCGCTTCTTCGCAGGGCCTTCTGGCAGGGCTCCTTCTCTCCCCCCGCCGAGATTTCCGTCCACGCTCCGTGTATATGTACGCAGGTGTTCTGTGTGGTCGCGGCGGCGATCAAGTCGATCGGTCCGATCGACCAGATCGCTTCGCGCTTTGTTATTCAGCGGAGGAAGAGAGAGAGAGAGAGAGAAATGTATTTTTATATAATATATATAACCAATTTTTATAATAGCCTATATATGTAATATATAAAATATATTAAAATTAATAATTAATAATTAAATATATAAATTAAATTATATTAATAGAGGAAAGTCCCCGATTATGAGATACCATATCGATTTTGCCGAATGTAAGGAAATCTATAGGCAGAATTTAAAAATGTAATACGTTATCTTGAAGAGAATTTAATAAGCTTTAGGTTGGTCAAATGAAAAATCTAATTTAAATGTTATTTTTTCTGAAAATTAAAAAAATTTGAAAAAAGAGCTTTACTCAGGATCGAGAAAGTGTGCTCCTAATATAAGATACCTCGAGAAATCGTGTTACAAGTGCAAAATACATCAGTATTGCAAGTAAAAAACTTTATTAGATAGTTTTATAAAAATACTGCTGCCACAGCCTTCGCCAAATCTTCACGATTCCACTGTCGACGCTTCCTCGTTTCTCTAACCTCCATAGTCAGATTCTATAAAAATTAAATACACAAAAATTCGTAATATAAATTCGTATTAACTTTTCTTTAACCTTAACGTAGTATTTTCTTTCTTTTTATTACACTACATAATCTTCATATTCGAGCAATAATTATCTCATATTAAGAGTACCCTGAATATCTCATTATACGAGCCACACGCCCAGCGGTTTCGCGATCATGAAATCTAACCTCTACAATTAAGCAATTCAACAAATTGCGTATTTTCCTGTTACTACGATTCTACTCTATCATTGCATACTGAATTTATTGCCAACCATTTCTTTATTATGTAATAAACAAGTTTAAAGACTTACCTCAAGTTCCTTTGACATGTTCACAATTCCACAAACCTTTTCTTGCAAAGGCTAAACGCAATAACGAACAATGAATTTTTCACTAAATACATTTTACACCAAGAGTAATAAGTTTATGGTGGAACTAACAGATGGTGCTCACTAGTTTAACAGAAACCCCATTATCTCATATTAGGAGCATATCTCATAATAGGGGATTCTCCTCTATATATAAATTAAATATATTAAAATTAAAATATTAAAAATATATATGTAGATATATGCTATTTATTTATTTATTCATTCGTGAGAATTGCACTTCGAAAAATCATTAAAATTGAATGAATATATTATGAGTAGCAAAAAAGGCATGTACAAAATCTTATCGGAGCCGAAGGCTCCGGAGGACTTTCATTCAAAATAATTAGGACAAAAGTTGGATGCGAAATATCTGGCGGGCTGGAATTCTCATTTCCACGTCTCGCGATAGCTGCTACATCCGCAAGATCTATCAGCGGGGTTAGGAAGAAGTTAGGAAGGGTGGAAAAAGAGTAGCAACAGTCACGTTCTCATTATCATATCCTGATGTTTGGCGGCAGTTAAGGCTGGTTTTATGGGCTGTATTTTCTTGGTATAATTGGGCCCACTGCTCGTACTCCCCCTCCTCTCTCTCTCTCTCTCTTGTCGGCATTCTTTGCATTCTTCTTTCTCTCTCACTCTCTTCTCTCCTTGTTGGCGTCCCAGCATTTATTATTGCAGGTGGTCATTATTTTTCTCGTTCGAGTGAAGTGAAGAAACTTATTATTGCAAACTATATAAACACATATAGTGCTATATATAATAATATATTATATATAATATATAATATATAATATTAATTTATTAATTATTAATATTATATAACTTATAATATATATAATAATATAGTATAATATAATATATTATATATAGCACTATATGTGTTATATAGTTTGCAATAATAAGTTTCTTCACTTATATAGTCCATTCTATTTCTTCAAATTATCACGCAGCGGCAGTCGAGAATCATATATCTTTACAGAGCTATTCAGGGGAAGTCACGTGTCCCGTGTTATTGTGACTTTGTGACAATGTTAAAAAAGAAGATCCTCCTCCGTGTTGTCGAGCATGTCCGCATGGCCCGGGTTTCGAGTTAGATCATGTGAGGACTTTCCAGCTCGCCGTCTTGCCTTCTGTTCCCGTATCTTCTTAAGACGATAGAACTCTTCACGCTCGTACTCGTCGAGTTCGGTGATGATGTATGCAAGGGTTCGTTCTAATCGCGGTATGATGATGTACCGGAGAGCGTTCACGCGACGATTCGTTTCTTTGATTACCTGGTCGAGGACCCGGAAGTTGTGCTGTAACGACGCCAGTTCGACCAGCAGCTCGATCGCTATCCCATATTTCTTCTTCAGTTTGGCCACCTGCATAGTTGATAAATTGTTACTATAATTTATTAATAATATTAATAAATAATAATAATAACGTTTCTGTAATCGGTTTGAAGCAAACGTCATTGCATTCTCATATTATTAATTACATATTATATATTATATAATTATATTTATAATAAAATAAATAAATATAGCATGACAATTACTACATTTACACGAGCGCTACTTCTGTAGTAACTTACTCGAATTATAGTAACTTACGATGATTCTCTGCGTGTAAACGGGGTAAACCGCCAGCAAACACAGTCATATAACAGTGATATTGCCATAATATAACAGAATGTAACACGCAATATAACATGTTCGTTACATGTAATGTACATCTTAGTTGTAATTTCCCACTCATACGAAATTGCAGTAATATAACAGTAATATAACGTGTTACTAAAATGTTATTTAATGTTACATAAATGAAATATAATTATTCTTTCTTCCTCTTTCTACAAACTATAGCGTTTGCTTTTTTAAAAAAATTAAAATTTTTTTCCCCTTAAACGTTATGCAGAGTTCGTTAACTTTGCTCTTATTTATTATTCGTTCCAGAAAATGTTCACCCACTTCATTGTCAGAAATAGGACCTTATAATCACAAGTTGTACCGCCCTTGCCGTGATCACCGTTTTCATATATATTTTGTATTCATATTTGCATACGAGAAACGGAAGCCATTGCTAGCGCGCAACGACTCCATGCTCTTATGTTTAAAAAATGGTATATAACATAGACGAATCAATATGCAAATATATACAAGTCTATACACAACATCGCAGTATTTAAGTTCATATTATTGTTATTATTATAACCAATATATTGGGTCATAAGTATGAAACTTTACCAAATGTCAAAAGCGCACATCTTTAAAACATTTGTTAATCTCAAACTTTGCGCCAGACGTCAGCTGATCCAGGTTAGGTTAGCTTGATAGATGTATTTGCTCTGCTCTTCAAATGTCATATTTTTGTTTGTTCAAATATTCTTCATTAGTTTTACTCTGGTGGATTCTTTATAGAACTATGGAAAAGTCCAAAGATTTCGTGTGATTTATGAATATGAGTTCCACCGTGGAACCACAAGTGCGTCGGACGACAGCTCGCTAATATCAAACGCTGTAATTTTGGTGAAGCGTTCAACCTAACTAGAAGCAATCGGTGGGCAACTTGGTTCAAAACTTCAGAGATGAGCAGATTCAGCCTCGCTAATGAGCCACGCTGGGGAGACCCAAGAGACGAAGGTGCGATAATTGATCACTTGGAGCCGTAGTATAGAGTTCGCATCCATCTCAAAAGTACAGCGTTGGCAATATGGCATCGATATTCAATTGTTTCTCCTACCCACCATACTTGGCTTCATATTAGCTCGCAATGGTAGATAACAGAAGTTGGACAAACGCGGTCCCGCAACGAATTGACCGATGCGCAGCAGGCTCGCAACGTCTAGAGGCCTTTCCCTTTCTTTGCTTTCCCCGTCAACACAAAAAATGGCGAATCTTTTTTTAACTCGAATGTCACCTGCCGATTTGAACAAGTGGATACTCTACGGGGACAAATCGTTAAACGGCCTCACATCAGTGGTGTGAACGGCTGAATTGAAGCAGCCCCGCAAGGACATTCACGCCGAAAAACCCCAAA
Source organism: Ooceraea biroi (assembly GCF_003672135.1). Taxonomy (NCBI): domain Eukaryota; kingdom Metazoa; phylum Arthropoda; class Insecta; order Hymenoptera; family Formicidae; genus Ooceraea; species Ooceraea biroi. Next base: position 6,578,982 of record NC_039515.1, read on the forward strand.
CGGGCTTACAAACCCAAAGCGAGAAAGGCCGCGGCTTTATTTTTAGGTCTGGGGGGGACCCCGTTTTGGCGGGGGGGAAAACAAAATTTCTGGACTCCATGCATATCTGGCAACAAGGTTCCTCTCGACCCACCTCATATACCGGGTGACCTTTTTGTGTATTCAAGAATCAAAAGAGTCGTAAACTTGAGGAAAGCGACAGGTATTAAGCTTTAAAGGGTCAAAGAATTTCGAAACCGAAAGTGCCAATAATCCTCTGGATTTGAGTCTGCGTTGCGAGACCTAGGACTCAAATCTGAACGAAGATGAAAGGTCCGACGAAAACATAAGGAACGATACAAAGTGACGAAGCTTTTTCTTCGCAGTACTTGGATACTTGAGTCCTAAAACCATAATGTTTCGCTTCACGTCTCGTAAAAAGTATCGCAGTTCGTCGATTCAAATCTACAATTCACACGTTGTCACGTTGAGTTAAGGGGGGAGCCTGCTTTAGAACGCTGAAAATAAGGTATATTTTACGAATTGTTTTTGGAGAAACTATACAGCGGATCATTATAAAACTTTGATGCATTTATTAGTACATGTTTAAGGATAAAAAAATTATTTTTTGATAATGGCATTCCATCTTAGAGAAAGCAAGCTGCTTCGAGAGAGAGAGAGAGAAAGTGCGAGAAAAGTAAAACGAGAAGGAGAGAAAGAGAATGAAGGGAGAAGAGCGAGAGGGAGAATGAAAAACGAAGGGCGATAGACGAAACGGCGCTTCGAACCGAGCCAAGGGAACAAGATGATTCGCAATGCATGGATGCAATTTGTGGTCGCGATTGTGCAAATGAGTTTCGCGAATTCGATCAGCCATTCGATCCTCGCGAGACTTATGAATATTTAAGCGTAAATCATCCATGTAAGTCCCAAAATTTCGTTCCACGTGCTTCCCGGCCTTGTCAACCCTTCGTTCACGTAAAGTTGTTGTTATACAAGAATTTTGTATTCTTGTATATTGTTACATGCGGCTAAGTTATTATGATTATGTCTTTGTGTGAGTTTTTATTTATTCTTGCTCAATATTGAATTTTGTATACTTTTATTTTTTCTTGCTCGATATTGAATTTTGCACAATTTTATTTATTCTTGTGCAATATTGAATTTTGTATACTTTTATACTATTACATCCGGTTAGGTTATTATGATTATATCTTTATACCTTGCATACTTATACACTGTTACATGCGGCTAGGTTATTGTGATTATGCCTTTATGCCTTGCGTTTGTATCAGGGTTTGTATTTACTTTAGCTTATTTTTATTTTGCATACGTTGCGTTCGTATTTGCATCTGTCTTGCCTTAATGTTCTATTGCGTTCTTGGACTTTTTTACTTGCTATATGCGTTTATTAAGTTTAAGTTACATGCGTTTAATTAATTTTATTAGGCTGTATCTTTATTCTTTGTGTGCAATTGAATTTAGTTGTCTTGATATGCGTTTATTAAGTTTAAGTTACATGCGTTTAATTAATTTTATTGGGCTGTAATACGAATATTCTTTGTGTGCAATGGAATTTATTTGTCTTTTTTAACGACTTTAATCAGAATATTTGGTTGGCATAATGCCTTTTTTCTTTATCCTGCTTTCACTCGATTTTGAACTTTTCGGTTCTGGAGTTTGCGATTTGGATTATTGTATTGCTTATTTGATTATTTACGTTCATTGTTATCCTGCTTATGATCTTTTGCGACACTAGAGGGTAATTTCCCGTTCATTGCATAAATTAAAAGTTCCGGTTTCGCGAATTTCGAAATTCGATACACCCCTTTTCGTTTACGATTTGCGTCCTAAGTGACGAGGTAATCGATGCGACACGGCCAGAGACTTATTAGAAACCTACCTGCGGAAGCGTGGGTCCGGCCCTGGAACTTGGGGCCCGGATACTTTTGCGCGCTGTGGTGTAGCGAACTGTATAGCGTATGGCCATAATTTACATCGAAAGAGCCGATAAACATCGCGCCCTGCGGACACGAAGCCACGAAGCCGTGCACCATGGACCCATAGGGCCCTCGGCAGCCCTCGCCGTTGCATTGTCCTGTCTCGGCTTTCTACGACCTTCCTTTCCTCCTGTCCCTGCGTAACGTCCCTCTGTAACAAGTTTGTGCGAAAAGCACCGAATTTAATGCCGAGATCTCTAGCCGGATAAAGAGGCGTCGCGCGGCTCGCAACCCCAGAGTACTCTACAGCTCGTAACTGCATTTTTTTTATCTAAACCACCCCTTACTCGTCGTTTATTTCTATGTTTCTATTTTCTTAAGGGTGCAAGAATAGATGTTAATTAATTGTTGCTAAAATCAAGATTGAGACATAGAAAAATCAGAGGTGGAAACCAAATGCGATACCTTCAGAACAGTCCGACAATATTCATCGCGGGCTCTTAAGGGGGGAGCCTGCTGTAGAACGCTGAAAATAAGGTATATTTTACGAATTGTTTTTGGAGAAACTATACAGCGGATCGTTATAAAACTTTTATGCATTTATTAGTACATGTTTAAAGATAAAAAAATTATTTTTTTATTTGAATATATCGCCTGTAGAGGTCGTCCTGGAGGCATCTTAGTGCAGCCGCGTCGCCGGCATTGCAAATTGGTGAGCATTCTCCTGCCTCCAAATCTCGTCTAAACTGAAAAATTGAAATATGTTCTCGTTATTTATGAATTCCCATCGTCGATGAACCAAGAAGAGAAGAAAAAAGTTGAAAAGTGCCAAAATGGTGGAGCTTAGAACACAAAAGTACGATTTTTAGGCAAAGTTTTTGAACTTTTTCATGCAAAAATAATTGTTTAACTTAATGTTTTTATGAATATTAAAGGTTCATCGACGATGGGAATTCATAAATAACGAGAAAATATTTCAATTTTTCAGTTTGGATGAAATTTGGAGGCGGGAGAATGCTCACCAATTTACAATGCCGGCTGCACTAAGATGCCTCCAGGACGACCTCTACAGGCGATATATTCAAATTAAAAAATAATTTTTTTATCTTTAAACATGTACTAATAAATGCATCAAAGTTTTATGCATTTATTAGTACATGTTTGAAGATAAAAAAAATTATTTTTGATTTGAATATATCGCTTGTAGAGGTCGTCCTGGAGAAGTCTTGGTGCAGCCGCGTCGCCGGCATTGCAAATTGGTGAGCATTCTCCTGCCTTCAAATCTCGTCTAAACTGAAAAATTGAAATATGTTCTCGTTATTTATGAATTCCCATCGTCGATGAACCAAGGAGAGAAGAAAAAAGTTGAAAAGTGCCAAAATGGTGGAGCTTAGAACACAAAAGTACGATTTTTAGGCAAAGTTTTTGAACTTTTTCATGCAAAAATAATTGTTTGACTTAATGTTTTTATGAATATTAAAGGTTCATCGACGATGGGAATTCATAAATAACGAGAAAATATTTCAATTTTTCAGTTTGGATGAAATTTGGAGGCGGGAGAATGCTCACCAATTTACAATGCCGGCTGCACTAAGATGCCTCCAGGACGACCTCTACAGGCGATATATTCAAATCAAAAAATAATTTTTTTATCTTTAAACATGTACTAATAAATGCATCCAAGTTTTATGCATTTATTAGTACATGTTTGAAGATAAAAAAAATTATTTTTGATTTGAATATATCGCTTGTAGAGGTCGTCCTGGAGAAGTCTTGGTGCAGCCGCGTCGCCGGCATTGCAAATTGGTGAGCATTCTCCTGCCTTCAAATCTCGTCTAAACTGAAAAATTGAAATATGTTCTCGTTATTTATGAATTCCCATCGTCGATGAACCAAGGAGAGAAGAAAAAAGTTGAAAAGTGCCAAAATGGTGGAGCTTAGAACACAAAAGTACGATTTTTAGGCAAAGTTTTTGAACTTTTTCATGCAAAAATAATTGTTTAACTTAATGTTTTTATGAATATTAAAGGTTCATCGACGATGGGAATTCATAAATAACGAGAAAATATTTCAATTTTTCAGTTTGGATGAAATTTGGAGGCGGGAGAATGCTCACCAATTTGCAATGCCGGCTGCACTAAGACGCCTCCAGGACGACCTCTACAGGCGATATATTCAAATCAAAAAATAATTTTTTTTATCTTTAAACATGTACTAATAAATGCATCAAAGTTTTATAATGATCCGCTGTACAGTTTCTCCAAAAAAATTCGTAAAATTATACCTTATTTTCAACGTTCTAAAGCAGGCTCCCCCCTTAAGGAGAAAAATTATTGACGCGTTAAATTTGAAGAAACAAGGCAGGGCTTTTAGTTCTCCCACATCCGAAGGATCGAATCAATAATCGGCGGTGCTACGCCATTGACAAAGAGGATTGTATGGGCTCCGCGGTAGTAGGTAGTCCGGCAGTTTCGTGTTTCCGTTTCTCTCTTTTCTCTCCCTCTTCTTCGTCCCTCACGCCTGCCCTCTGCTTCGCGAGGGTTTGACGGCCGTCTCAGGAACGAGGAAAAAAAGGATAAGTCGAAAGAGGGGCTCGAGGAAAGAGCTGATCCATCATCTCTCTCTCGGCGCTCAGCCGGGTCTTAAAGCTTAAGGACCCGGATCCGAGAATTTCTCGATAATTTATCCGAGATAAGAGCGCACCACCGAGACGACCGCGCACCGATGAAGAACGGCGGGGCCATCGGGGCCCCGATAACAAGCCGTCGGCATTATCCGGCGCATCCTGCCGTCTGTCTGCTGTTCCGAGGGGGACGGAGGAGTGCCCTGCTCGCTGTTCATACAAGTACGATGTCGATACATCGTAATAGACGTAATCGCGAGATCCGCGAGACTCGCACGATCCTCTATGATCTTCTTCTTTCGAAGCGATGCGACCCGGAAGGACGCGCGTCGTGGCTGCGAAGAGCCCTATAGATTTTCAGCAATCAGCTGTGCGTTCGCTTAACAAGTTAATAACGTTGGCTTTCGATATCACTAAATGAAATCCAGAAGTTTTTCGAGAAGTCGCGCGAGTCAGGAACTCGTGAACTCATGGTGAGCTCGTATGAGCGCTCGCGTGCACGTTCTTTACGTAGGCGCTCTTGCGGGAGAACCTTCGAATGCTGCCAATACTTAACTTTTCCGAATTCATCGTGAAAGGAGACGAAGCGAGACGGGGGGGGGGAGAGGGAGAGAAATTGACGGTGAGGCGGAGTAAGGAAGAAACGCGGGAGGAGGAGGAAGAGGAGGCATCGTCATGTATAGCGGAGCCCGCGGGGTATATAATCAGCAAGATGAGATGAGAGGGGCACCTAGCTACCTCTTGTTTGTTTTGTTAGTTAGCGAGTCGTTAGGTAGTCTCTCTCTCTCTCCCTCGCATCCTCCTCCTTCACCTTCTCCTCCTCTTCCCACGCCGGAGTCCGGAGTTGCACGGAAATTGCGAGTGTTCGACCACCCAGCCGTGTGTACCGTCTAGTGCGTTACGAGGAGGCAGCAGGGAATCTCGTGCCGCGACTAATCGCTCCTATTACGCATAGTTTTAACGAGATTAGGCTCGTTAATCTTCGTGATCGTGCTGATTGGGCCGATCGACATCCCTGATCTTGGGAAACGAGCAAATTCGCTGCTCTCTTATATATCTTATCTCATTCCTGCACACATATCAAGCCTTTTTGAGCGCCTAAATTTCCGTTTGACTCGGTCTTCCTCACCGATCGTGTCTCACGAGGTTCACATTAAGGTACGTCGCGATTTTTCCTCTTCTCCTTTTGTTAGCGTTCCAAGCGGACGCAAACAGTCGCGCATCGTGCGCCGCGCATCACTCCATTCATCACCGCACGAACGGCACGATTCGTCGGGCGAGTTTATGCGTTTCCGTGGGACAACGCGATAAGTCGGAAAGAAATTAGCGGTTCGGCACCCCCGAAATCCCCTTAGCATCCCCTTAGCTGATCTCCTCTTGTTTCGCAATATCGTCAGGCCACCTCCCCAGTAAGCAAAATGTGTGCAATCTGCCAGCAGATTGGCAACAGATTACTGCAGAAGTTGATAGCAAATAGGCATTCGTTATGTCCGCGTTAGGATAGTGATCTGCCAGCAGAGCCTGCTAACAGACTCTGACGGCAGATTAGCGGCAGAAACCGAGCAGGATCTGTTTAACATCTGACGGCAGATTGACGGCAGAAACCGAACAGAATCTGCAGCTTTTGGCCATTCATATTTACGATATATTAAAGCATGTGTTTACTTTTAACACACTATAAATTGTTAAAAGAACGCATTTGTTTGTTTGTTCAATTAAAGTACATTTGGCTTGATGTGTCTTTCTGACAGTTCGTTGCGTAATCTCTCTCTTATTGTTAATTTATTCTAATCCGAAGTCCGAATTTTGCTTTCGAACTTCAGATTGCTTGTGGCGTGCGTGAACTACGTGGACGCTGTCCATGGGAGCCTCTGTGCCGCAAGCGCAAAAATGTTCAGAAAAATTAATATTATGCCAAGGCGCGTATATTAACTTATATAACTGTTAGGCTAAATCTTAACATCGAGCAAGAACTTGACGCGTGCACCGCATAGCGGTGCGGAGCGAAAACACATATTCATAGCCGTGTAAATTTGAATACTGTCAAAAGCTGCAGATCCTGTTCGGTTTCTGCTGCCAATCTGCCGTTAGATTCCGCGCGCGCAGATCTTGCTCGGTTTCTGCTGCCAATCTGCCGTTAGATTGCGCGTGCGCAAATCTTGCTCGGTTTCTGTCGACAATCCGACTTCAAGCCATGTTTGCGGATTCTGCTCGGTTTCTGCCGCCAATCTGTTCTTAGATTTTGTGAGCAAGCTCTGTTACATTTCTGGCACCAATTTGTCGAATTAATCGTTAATAACAACTTCTGTATCAAATTTGTTGTCTTTTGGCTGGCAATAGTTGATAGCAGATAGTTGGCATCATCTGCTTTCGGCAGACTTGGCTATCTGGGTAAGCAAAATGTGTGCAATCTGCCAGCAGATTGGCAACAGATTACTGCAGAAGTTGATAGCAAATAGGCATCCGTTATGTCCGGATTAGGATAGTGATCTGCCAGCAGAGCCTGCTAACAGACTCTGACGGCAGATTGGCGGTAGAAACCGAGCAGGATCTGTTAACATCTGACGGCAGAAACCGAACAGAATCTGCAGCTTTTGGCCATTCATATTTACGATATATTAAAGCATGTGTTTACTTTTAACACACTATAAATTGTTAAAAGAACGCATTTGTTTGTTTGTTCAATTAAAGTACATTTGGCTTGATGTGTCTTTCTGACAGTTCGTTGCATAATCTCTCTCTTATTGTTAATTTATTCTAATCCGAAGTCCGAATTTTGCTTTCGAACTTCAGATTGCTTGTGGCGTGCGTGAACTACATGGACGTTGTCCATGGGAGCCTCTGTGCCGCAAGCGCAAAAATGTTCAGAAAAATTAATATTATCATGCCAAGGCGCGTATATTAACTTATATAACTGTTAGGCTAAATCTTAACATCGAGCAAGAACTCGACGCGTGCACCGCGTAGCGGTGCGGAGCGAAAACACATATTCATAGCTGTGTAAATTTGAATACTGTCAAAAGCTGCAGATCCTGTTCGGTTTCTGCTGCCAATCTGCCGTTAGATTCCGCGCGCGCAGATCTTGCTCGGTTTCTGCTGCCAATCTGCCGTTAGATTGCGCGTGCGCAAATCTTGCTCGGTTTCTGTCGACAATCCGACTTCGAGCCATGTTTGCGGATTCTGCTCGGTTTCTGCCGCCAATCTGTTCTTAGATTTTGTGAGCAAGCTCTGTTACATTTCTGGCACCAATTTGTCGAATTAATCGTTAACAACAACTTCTGTATCAAATTTGTTGTCTTTTGGCTGGCAATAGTTGATAGCAGATAGTTGGCATCATCTGCTTTCGGCAGACTTGGCTATCTGGGTAAGCAAAATGTGTGCAATCTGCCAGCAGATTGGCAACAGATTACTGCAGAAATTGATAGCAAATAGGCATCCGTTATGTCCGCGTTAGGATAGTGATCTGCCAGCAGAGCCTGCTAACAGACTCTGACGGCAGATTGGCGGCAGAAACCGAGCAGGATCTGTTAACATCTGACGGCAGAAACCGAACAGAATCTGCAGCTTTTGGCCATTCATATTTACGATATATTAAAGCATGTGTTTACTTTTAACACACTATAAATTGTTAAAAGAACGCATTTGTTTGTTTGTTCAATTAAAGTACATTTGGCTTGATGTGTCTTTCTGACAGTTCGTTGCATAATCTCTCTCTTATTGTTAATTTATTCTAATCCGAAGTCCGAATTTCGCTTTCGAACTTCAGATTGCATGGGCGTGCGTGAACTACGTGGACGCTGTCCATGGGAGCCTCTGTGCCACAAGCGCAAAAATGTTCAGAAAAATTAATATTATCATGCCAAGGCGCGTATATTAACTTATATAACTGTTAGGCTAAATCTTAACATCGAGTAAGAACTCGACGCGTGCACCGCGTAGTGGTGCGGAGCGAAAACACATATTCATAGCCGTGTAAATTTGAATACTGTCAAAAGCTGCAGATCCTGTTCGGTTTCTGCCGCCAATCTGCCGTTAGATTCCGCGCACGCAGATCTTGCTCGGTTTCTGCTGCCAATCTGCCGTTAGATTGCGCGTGCGCAATCTTGCTCGGTTTCTGTCGACAATCCGACTTCAAGCCATGTTTGCGGATTCTGCTCGGTTTCTGCCGCCAATCTGTTCTTAGATTTTGTGAGCAAGCTCTGTTACATTTCTGGCACCAATTTGTCGAATTAATCGTTAATAACAACTTCTGTATCAAATTTGTTGTCTTTTGGCTGGCAATAGTTGATAGCAGATAGTTGGCATCATCTGCTTTCGGCAGACTTGGCTATCTGGGTCGTTGCTAGTACTTGAATAAAGAATTGTGATAAAGATATCAAACCCGATGCTTGGAAGGCTTCGGTAAAAAAACCTTGAAGATCACGGTTTATTTAAAGATATATTTATCGTGAAAGAAAAACATAATAAATAATTCATTACATTCTCAGACGTATTACGACGCAAATATGCGAGAGTTACCTGTTAGTCGATCTGTAGATCGTGTCGATCCGCGCGAAGAGACACGACTACTGTCATCCACTCGGTAAATACCAGCGGCGGCAAACACTCGACGAGGTTGACTGCCTTACAAGACTGGCTTTTGGTGTCCGACCATCCAGACTGGAAGTCCAAAGTAAAGATGATTGTCCCCTTTAAACAATATAACAACGTGAGATTTGTATCACTTTTATGCAGCTTTTAGCTTTTAGCTTTGTTTAAATTTACATCACATTGAACGTTAATCGTTTATTAATATTAAATTATGTTATTTCAGTAACGACGAGATTATGATGATTACTGGCATACTTTGTGCAATAATATCACGATCTGATTTTACTTCGCTTTATACATAAAGAAAGATAATTACGTAGTCAATTATCAGCACTGTTGCATATCTGATATGAGAAAACGATTAAAACGATTACTTTACTAACCGATTGCAGCAAAACCTGTTTTATTTGCGAATGTAAAACCTGCTGTACGAATTTTCTTGCAAAGTACGAATCTGATGCTAAAGTGAATTTAACTTGTTGCTAAATAAAATACGATATCTCCAGTAAATACAATTTATCATCGAGATTGTCATCGCTCCGACATAAATAATAAAATTCTATTCGACAATGTATAATAACATAACGATAATATATATTATAATAATAACATATGACTGACGCAATTATTTACCAGCGTGAAATGTATGAGTAAACTTCTTTCTCTGTGTAGAAGAATTTGAGATAAGAGGTGTTCCTCTCAAGGGAGGAAGAGAGAGAATGAAAGAGAGAACGATGAAACAAGGCCCATCGACTCGCTGAGAACCGTCCGTCGTATCTCAGAACCCGGACGAACAATGGTCCAGCGGTCGGTCGGTCGGTCGCGTGAGACGGTATGCGCGTCCTCCTCTCCGACAGCATCGTGTACACGCGCATGCACCTCTCGCGTACTGCCGCGTCGGCTATAATCCACGTTCTCGCCGGCAACCAGTCTGTCGAGAAAGTGGTCGCAGTGAAAAGCCGACTAATTAATCACGCGAGTCTTTGACGAGATCGAAAAGCAGCGCGAACAGGTCAAACGAGGCGCAAACGCTCCTCGGCCTCCTCGCGCAACTCCGTCTCGCTCTCACGTGCGCCTCCACCGGGTAGCCGCATCCCTCTCGCGGACCCCTCGCATTCTTCCTTTTATTCCGAGCTGTAAACTCTTTTGCAGGGCCGTATAATCGACTTCGAAGAAGCCTCCGAGGAACACTCAGGTCCGAGAGGCTGCCGGGTCCACTGGCAGATTTCTCGTCCATTAACAACCTTCCTGATTTTTCTTGTATCCCTTAATCTAATCCTGACGTGGCTTAAGTTTCGACTTTCGGGACCACGTGAAATAACTGAACGCGTTCTTTTTTTGTTTCCGAATCCGGACAGCCCTGCAGAGATCTCTCTTCATGTTACTCGATATAATTCGTTTGCAGGTGGGTCGTGATATGCGCGTGGTGGTGCATAATGGCCAGAAAATGGACGAGGACGGCCGGCAACTGCAAGGAGGATAGTTTCGGGTTGCAGCAGGGATTCTCAACCGTCGCCGCCGTCGCGGCCTGGGGTCTGCCCGCTGCACACACCATCGCCGTGCTGGTCACAAGAGATGTCGACGCCGACGAGTTGACCGGTAGGTTCAACGTTGGGTCTTTTAGTGTTCCACAGGTCGAAGAAATCCAAGGGAAATCCTACGGAATTATAACGGCTTAACAATCGAGCACACTCCTCAAATCGTGCCCTTGCCTCCTCGCGCGCTTTCTCGCGCGCGCGCGCTCACGGATGTTAATCCCTGAAATGATGGATTCTGAGCAATTTTTGTGCTTGCAGCCGGCACTCGCCTGGGCCGGTAGGGCGCGATATTATTAGGGGTGTGATTTAGTTTTGAGGGTTTTTTTGCTCAAAAACGCATGTATTTAAATATAATAATGAATGAATACCTTAATCAAAATATTTTCATTCGTTTTCTATCACTTTTTCCCATCTTTCTGGCAAGAGATGGAGTCCACCACGATAAAATGACTCTTCTTTTCAGTTGATCCATTCGTCGACGAATTTTCGCACTTCTTCGAAATTATGAAAGTCTGTATCCTCTAAAGCGTGTTGCATCGACCGGAACAAATAATAATCGCATGGAGAATACGCGGGGTGCGGTAAGACTTCCCATTCAAGCTCTAAGAGTGTTTGTTTCACTGATAACGCAACGTCAGGTCGAGCGTTGCCACGAAGAAGAATCACTTTCCGTCGTTTACTCGCAATTGGTGGTCGTTTTTGGTCCAATGCTTGCTTCGACTTGTACAATTGGTGTCGATAACGATCAGCCGTGACAGTCTCGTGCGAATTTAACAGCTCATAGTACACTATCCCACCAAATACAGAGCATTACTTTTCAACCGTGAATATTGCGTCTCGGAGTGGATGTTGATGGTTCGCCTGGATCCACCCATGATTTTCTGCGTTTCGGATTATCAAAATAGATCCACTTTTCATCCCCAGTAACAATCCGAGACAAAAGACTCTTCTTTTTTTGCCTGGCGGTCAACGAAATGCAAATGTTCAAATGGCACTTTCCGATAATTGATGTGAAACCCATTTCCCTTCTTTCTGAATTTTTCCCGTTTCATGTAAATGTTTGGTAACTGTTGTACGATCAACATTTAATGCTCTGGCAAGAGATGGATTCCACCACGATAAAATGACTCTTCTTTCGAGTCGATCCATTCGTCGACGAATTTTCGCACTTCTTCGAAATTATGAAAGTCTGTATCCTCTAAAGCGTGTTGCATCGACCGGAACAAATAATAATTGCATGGAGATTGCTCATTGGTCCGGAGAATACGCGGGGGCGGTAAGACTTCCCATTCAAGCTCTAAGAGTGTTTGTTTCACTGATAACGCAACGTGAGGTCGAGCGTTGTCACGAAGAAGAATCACTTTCCGTCGTTTACTCGCAATTGCTGGTCGTTTTTGGTCCAATGCTTGCTTCGACTTGTACAATTGGTGTCTATAACGATCAGCCGTGACAGTCTCGTGCGGATTTAACAGCTCATAGTACACTATCCCACCAAATACAGAGCATTACTTTTCAACCGTGAATATTGCGTCTCGGAGTGGATGTTGATGGTTCGCCTGGATCCACCCATGATTTTCTGCGTTTCGGATTATCAAAATAGATCCACTTTTCATCCCCAGTAACAATCCGAGACAAAAGACTCTTCTTTTTTTGCCTGGCGGTCAACGAAATGCAAATGTTCAAATGGCACTTTCCGATAATTGATGTGAAACCCATTTCCCTTCTTTCTGAATTTTTCCCATTTCATGTAAATGTTTGGTAACTGTTGTACGATCAATATTTAATGCTCTGGCAAGAGATGGATTCCACCACGATAAAATGACTCTTCTTTCGATCCATTCGTCGACGAATTTTCGCGCTTCTTCGAAATTATGAAAGTCTGTATCATCTAAAGCGTGTTGCATCGACCGGAACAAATAATAATCGCATGGAGAATACGCGAGGTGCGGTAAGACTTCCCATTCAAGCTCTAAGAGTGTTTGTTTCACTGATAACGCAACGTGAGGTCGAGCGTTGTCACGAAGAAGAATCACTTTCCGTCGTTTACTCGCAATTGGTGGTCGTTTTTGGTCCAATGCTTGCTTCGACTTGTACAATTGGTGTCGATAACGATCAGCCGTGACAGTCTCGTGCGAATTTAACAGCTCATAGTACACTATCCCACCAAATACAGAGCATTACTTTTCAACCGTGAATATTGCGTCTCGGAGTGGATGTTGATGGTTCGCCTGGATCCACCCATGATTTTCTGCGTTTCGGATTATCAAAATAGATCCACTTTTCATCCCCAGTAACAATCCGAGACAAAAGACTCTTCTTTTTTTGCCTGGCGGTCAACGAAATGCAAATGTTCAAATGGCACTTTCCGATAATTGATGTGAAACCCATTTCCCTTCTTTCTGAATTTTTCCCGTTTCATGTAAATGTTTGGTAACTGTTGTACGATCAACATTTAATGCTCTGGCAAGAGATGGATTCCACCACGATAAAATGACTCTTCTTTCGAGTCGATCCATTCGTCGACGAATTTTCGCACTTCTTCGAAATTATGAAAGTGTGTATCCTCTAAAGCGTGTTGCATCGACCGGAACAAATAATAATTGCATGGAGATTGCTCATTGGTCCGGAGAATACGCGGGGGCGGTAAGACTTCCCATTCAAGCTCTAAGAGTGTTTGTTTCACTGATAACGCAACGTGAGGTCGAGCGTTGTCACGAAGAAGAATCACTTTCCGTCGTTTACTCGCAATTGGTGGTCGTTTTTGGTCCAATGCTTGCTTCGACTTGTACAATTGGTGTCGATAACGATCAGCCGTGACAGTCTCGTGCGGATTTAACAGCTCATAGTACACTATCCCACCAAATACAGAGCATTACTTTTCAACCGTGAATATTGCGTCTCGGAGTGGATGTTGATGGTTCGCCTGGATCCACCCATGATTTTCTGCGTTTCGGATTATCAAAATAGATCCACTTTTCATCCCCAGTAACAATCCGAGACAAAAGACTCTTCTTTTTTTGCCTGGCGGTCAACGAAATGCAAATGTTCAAATGGCACTTTCCGATAATTGATGTGAAACCCATTTCCCTTCTTTCTGAATTTTTCCCATTTCATGTAAATGTTTGGTAACTGTTGTACGATCAATATTTAATGCTCTGGCAAGAGATGGATTCCACCACGATAAAATGACTCTTCTTTCGATCCATTCGTCGACGAATTTTCGCGCTTCTTCGAAATTATGAAAGTCTGTATCCTCTAAAGCGTGTTGCATCGACCGGAACAAATAATAATCGCATGGAGAATACGCGAGGTGCGGTAAGACTTCCCATTCAAGCTCTAAGAGTGTTTGTTTCACTGATAACGCAACGTCAGGTCGAGCGTTGCCACGAAGAAGAATCACTTTCCGTCGTTTACTCGCAATTGCTGGTCGTTTTTGGTCCAATGCTTGCTTCGACTTGTACAATTGGTGTCGATAACGATCAGCCGTGACAGTCTCGTGCGGATTTAACAGCTCATAGTACACTATCCCACCAAATACAGAGCATTACTTTTCAACCGTGAATATTGCGTCTCGGAGTGGATGTTGATGGTTCGCCTGGATCCACCCATGATTTTCTGCGTTTCGGATTATCAAAATAGATCCACTTTTCATCCCCAGTAACAATCCGAGACAAAAGACTTCTTTTTTTGCCTGGCGATCAACGAAATGCAAATGTTCAAATGGCACTTTCCGATAATTGATGTGAAACCCATTTCCCTTCTTTCTGAATTTTTCCCGTTTCATGTAAATGTTTGGTAACTGTTGTACGATCAACATTCAATGCTCTGGCAAGAGATGGATTCCACCACGATAAAATGACTCTTCTTTCGAGTCGATCCATTCGTCGACGAATTTTCGCACTTCTTCCAAATTATGAAAGTGTGTATCCTCTAAAGCGTGTTGCATCGACCGGAACAAATAATAATTGCATGGAGATTGCTCATTGGTCCGGAGAATACGCGGGGGCGGTAAGACTTCCCATTCAAGCTCTAAGAGTGTTTGTTTCACTGATAACGCAACGTCAGGTCGAGCGTTGCCACGAAGAAGAATCACTTTCCGTCGTTTACTCGCAATTGCTGGTCGTTTTTGGTCCAATGCTTGCTTCGACTTGTACAATTGGTGTCGATAACGATCAGCCGTGACAGTCTCATGAGGATTTAACAGCTCATAGTACACTATCCCACCAAATACGGAGCATTACTTTTCAACCGTGAATATTGCGTCTCGGAGTGGATGTTGATGGTTCGCCTGGATCCACCCATGATTTTCTGCGTTTCGGATTATCAAAATAGATCCACTTTTCATCCCCAGTAACAATCCGAGACAAAAGACTCTTCTTTTTTTGCCTGGCGGTCAACGAAATGCAAATGTTCAACCGGTTCGCAATCGCATTTTCCGATAATTGATGTCGAACCCATTTCCTTTCTTTCTGAATTTTTCCCGTTTCATGTAAATGTTTGGTAACTGTTGTACGATCAACATTTAATGCTCTGGCAAGTTCTGAAGTGGATTGTGTTGGATTTTCGTCCAATAATGCTTGCAAATCTGCATTTTCAAGCTTTCTTGGTTGTCCCGAGCGTTCTTTGTCCTTCACACCAGTATCACCACTTTTAAAGCGTCTAAACCAGTATTCACACGTCTTAATTGATGGGGCAGAATCACCATAAGTTTCGACAAGATTCTATAACCGTCAGCCGCAGTTTTCTTTTGATTAAAAAACAAAAGCAACGCCTGTCGAAAATGCTGTTTCGGAAGTTGCATTTTTACGATGATATAAACACGACTGTTATTGCATCTATTGCTATAATGCTACTAAATGTCATGGATAATGTCAAGACTGTATGAAAGAACAGTTATCGGAAACAGCTATTGGAACAAACTGACACTACAGCCATCTGTTGCAAAACCCTCAAAACTAAATCACACTCCTAATAGAACTCGCGTTTGGTCAGCCTCTAAGAAGAACGCCCGGAGGGTTTTACGGCCACGCCTCGTTATACCGTTTGTTTTATGAGGTTGCCCCATTGGCGTAGTTGGATCCGCGGGACTCGTCCCTCGTCCGTGCAAACCTTTTTCCAGTTCTCCAGTAATTGTTTCTTTTTTTCTTTCTTAATCCCTAAGCCTACTCATCTCTACCCAGCTATCTGTATCTATCTTTATCTGTCCTTGCTAGGCCTCTCCTCTTCATCTATCTTAATTCGAGTGGTCCAGCTGAGGCTATTTTATGCTAATACGTGCCGCTCTCCCGTGTTTATGGTCCCGATAAGTTATGCTCGAAGGCGACTGCGGCCGAGATTAGCATCTTTGAATTTAAACGACCGGTCCCCGCCACGGCGATACAACCTTCGAATATTTTTATAATCATCCTATTTATTTCGAAATGTAAATATGAGTCGTAGCGAACATAAGTGAAAAATATAAGTACAGTACCGTGTGAATTATTAGCGTCAGAGTTGTAAGATTTGTAGGAAATATCTCATTTCTGGTATTATCGAGCGGAAATTAAAATTATTAAAATTGCGCTTAATATTCTTTACTCGCGGTATCCTTCAATTCTGGACCGCGGAGGAGAAAAAAATTGGATCGATCCAGGTGATTCGTGGATCGCGAAAGGAATGTCGGCAATGCGTTCCACCGTCAGTCCACGTCGAATTAATCTGCCGCATTCCCTCTCGCGAAGTAAAAATGCTCCCGGCACGCGTGTGGGCGGCGAGACCATGAAATTCTTCGCGCGTGCTCACGCGTTAACGCATTATTTCCCAAATTTACGTTCCATGCTATACACCAAGAATTGTTCTCGCGCAAAATGATTCAATTAGATGAAGACGAAGCGTTTGAACGTATAATTTTTTTACGCCCCGTAAAATGCGCGAATGCTCGAGAAACGTATGCTCGCCGCTGAATTTGCATACTCCCTACGTGCAATCGGGTCACTTTGCTGGCAGCATTTCGCGAAGTTACGAAGCCATCCGCGAGCGCGTGTAAGGCAACGTGCCCGGTTAGTCGAGATCCTTTCTCCGTCTCTCTCTCCTAGCAGGCGACACTCAATGCACATACCTTCAAACTTGTCCCGCAACTTATCACTGTCCGCCGATAGGACCACGAGCTACTTTAAGACCCGAGCCGTCGTGCATAAGAGATTTTAGCCTCGGATTCCCCTATTATCGGCCTTTATTTTGCAGATTGAATGTCCGCGATTACGTTACTTTATGTTTCGCGTCATTGTTTATCGAGAAAGTTGAAGAACTCATTACGTTGCTATTAAAATTGTATAAAAAAACTAACGATGCATTAAATTATAGCTCGTTATACTCGTCCGTTGGCTCGACAAAGCGCAATTCCGCATCGATGCGTGACCGCATGGTAACGAGACCAATTTACGAGTCTCGATGGAAAGAGCCTGCTAAGCTCGGTTACGCCTCCGCAACTCTAGTCGCTATGATTGTCAAAAATTAATCATATTATAACTCAAAATATAATTTAGATTAATTAATTTTAGACAATTACCAGGATCTAACTCGATCCTGTGCATCGTTTTGACCCAGATAGCCAAGTCTGCCGAAAGCAGATGATGCTAACTATCTGCTATCAACTATTGCCAGCCAAAAGACAACAAATTTGATACAGAAGTTGTTGTTAACGATTAATTCGACAAATTGGTGCCAGAAATGTAACAGAGCTTGCTCACAAAATCTAAGAACAGATTGACGGCAGAAACCGAGCAGAATCTGTAAACATGGCTTGAAGTCGGATTGTCGACAGAAACCGAGCAAGATTTGCGCGCGCGCAATCTAACGGCAGATTGGCGGCAGAAACCGAGCAAGATCTGCGCGCGCGGAATCTAACAGCAGATTGGCAGCAGAAACCGAACAGGATCTGCAGCTTTTGACAGTATTCAAATGTACACGGCTATGAATATGTGTTTTCGCTCCGCACCGCTATGCGGTGCACGCGTCGAGTTCTTGCTCGATGTTAAGATTTAGCCTAACAGTTATATAAGTTAATATACGCGCCTTGGCATGATAATATTAATTTTTCTGAACATTTTTGCGCTTGCGGCACAGAGGCTCCCATGGACAACGTCCATGTAGTTCACGCACGCCATAAGCAATCTGAAGTTCGAAAGCAAAATTCGGATTTCGGATTAGAATAAATTAACAATAAGAGAGAGATTATGCAACGAACTGTCAGAAAGACACATCAAGCCAAATGTACTTTAATTGAACAAACAAACAAATGCGTTCTTTTAACAATTTATAGTGTGTTAAAAGTAAACACATGCTTTAATATATCGTAAATATGAATGGCCCAAAGCTGCAGATTCTGTTCGGTTTCTGCCGTCAACCTGCCGTCAGATGTTAACAGATCCTGCTCGGTTTCTGCCGCCAATCTGCCGTCAGAGTCTGTTAGCAGGCTCTGCTGGCAGATCACTATCCTAATCCGGACATAACGGATGCCAATTTGCTATCAACTTCTGCAGTAATCTGTTGCCAATCTGCTGGCAGATTGCACGCATTTTGCTTACCCAGATAGCCAAGTCTGCGGAAAGCAGATGATGCTAACTATCTGCTATCAACTATTGCCAGCCAAAAGACAACAAATTTGATGCAGAAGTTGTTGTTAACGATTAATTCGACACATTGGTGCCAGAAATGTAACAGAGCTTGCTCACAAAATCTAAGAACAGATTGGCGGCAGAAACCGAGCAGAATCCGCAAACATGGCTCGAAGTCGGATTGTCGACAGAAACCGAGCAAGATTTGCGCGCGCGCAATCTAACGGCAGATTGGCAGCAGAAACCGAGCAAGATCTGCGCGCGCGGAATCTAACAGCAGATTGGCAGCAGAAACCGAACAGGATCTGCAGCTTTTGACAGTATTCAAATTTACACGGCTATGAATATGTGTTTTCGCTGCGCACCGCTATGCGGTGCACGCGTCGAGTTCTTGCTCGATGTTAAGATTTAGCCTAACAGTTATATAAGTTAATATACGCGCCTTGGCATGATAATATTAATTTTTCTGAACATTTTTGCGCTTGCGGCACAGAGGCTCCCATGGACAACGTCCATGTAGTTCACGCACGCCATAAGCAATCTCAAGTTCGAAAGCAAAATTCGGATTTCGGATTAGAATAAATTAACAATAAGAGAGAGATTATGCAACGAACTGTCAGAAAGACACATCAAGCCAAATGTACTTTAATTGAACAAACAAACAAATGCGTTCTTTTACCAATTTATAGTGTGTTAAAAGTAAACACATGCATTAATATATCGTAAATATGAATGGCCAAAAGCTGCAGATTCTGTTCGGTTTCTGCCGTCAATCTGCCGTCAGATGTTAACAGATCCTGCTCGGTTTCTGCCGCCAATCTGCCGTCAGAGTCTGTTAGCAGGCTCTGCTGGCAGATCACTATCCTAATCCGGACATAACGGATGCCAATTTGCTATCAACTTCTGCAGTAATCTGTTGCCAATCTGCTGGCAGATTGCACGCATTTTGCTTACCCAGATAGCCAAGTCTGCCGAAAGCAGATGATGCTAACTATCTGCTATCAACTATTGCCAGCCAAAAGACAACAAATTTGATGCAGAAGTTGTTGTTAACGATTAATTCGACACATTGGTGCCAGAAATGTAACAGAGCTTGCTCACAAAATTTAAGAACAGATTGGCGGCAGAAACCGAGCAGAATCTGTAAACATGGCTTGAAGTCGGATTGTCGACAGAAACCGAGCAAGATTTGCGCGCGCGCAATCTAACGGCAGATTGGCGGCAGAAACCGAGCAAGATCTGCGCGCGCGGAATCTAACGGCAGATTGGCAGCAGAAACCGAACAGGATCTGCAGCTTTTGACAGTATTCAAATTTACACGGCTATGAATATGTGTTTTCGCTGCGCACCGCCATGCGGTGCACGCGTCGAGTTCTTGCTCGATGTTAAGATTTAGCCTAACAGTTATATAAGTTAATATACGCGCCTTGGCATGATAATATTAATTTTTCTGAACATTTTTGCGCTTGCGGCACAGAGGCTCCCATGGACGATGTCCATGTAGTTCACGCACGCCACAAGCAATCTGAAGTTCGAAAGCGAAATTCGGACTTCGGATTAGAATAAATCAACAATAAGAGAGAGATTATGCAACGAACTGTCAGAAAGACACATCAAGCCAAATGTACTTTAATTGAACAAACAAACAAATGCGGTCTTTTAACAATTTATAGTGTGTTAAAAGTAAACACATGCTTTAATATATCGTAAATATGAATGGCCAAAAGCTGCAGATTCTGTTCGGTTTCTGCCGTCAACCTGCCGTCAGATGTTAACAGATCCTGCTCGGTTTCTGCCGCCAATCTGCCGTCAGAGTCTGTTAGCAGGCTCTGCTGGCAGATCACTATCCTGATGCGGACATAACGGATGCCAATTTGCTATCAACTTCTGCAGTAATCTGTTGCCAATCTGCTGGCAGATTGCACACATTTTGCTTGCTGGGAACGTATAACATACACATGTATTATACACGTTTTATGAGAATGTGCTATAAAATATTCTGGTTTTCGTTGCAGCGAACTGCTTCGTCGGCCAGCAGAACACGCGCTCCCTGCTGGTGCTGGTGCTGGTGCCGCAGTTTCTCTATCTCTCATTCGGCATGACGTTTCTGCTGATCGGTTTGGCGTCGCTGATGCTACTACGACGTCGGACGGTGACATCGGCGTTAACCGCGACGTCGTCGTCGTCGTCGGCAGCGGGAGCGGTGACGGCGGCGTCTCACGCAAATCCGCTGATGCGCCAGCAACGTGAAATACCGGGCAAACTGTCGCCGGCTGAGATACATCGGCGACAGAAGCGGCTATTGACGCGCGTCGGTATCTTCAGCTATCTCTACGCCGTCCTGATAATATGCCTCACCAGCACGACCTTCTACGAGTGGTGGGGCAGGGAGACGTGGCTGCGGGCACCGGAACCGTCGACGGCCCCGCGTGTGCCCGCGCGGCCGCTCCTGCAGGTTTTCGTGCTGCGATTAGTGATGACTCTCGGCGCCGGCGTCATGTCAGCCGCGTGGATCTGGTGGCCGGAAGTGACGAGCGTGTGCCGCAGGCTGTCGCGCTGCAAGCAGCCGCCGCACAAGTGCCATCCGGTGCCGGTCGTGCACTGTTACAGCGCCGGCACCGCCAGCCCGGTGCCGCACCAGATTCATCATCTCGGGCATCTCGCGCCGCCGCAGCATCCCCTGCTGCATCAGCAGGCGATCGCGGGCTCGCAGATGCCGCACAGGAACCACAAGAAGTATCGGAAGCACCGAAAGTATCATTCCGGCAGCGAGACGCAAGTCTGAAGTCGACGAGCGAATGCGCAATCGAGCTGTCCGCCCCCAAGTGCCTTCAATGTGTCGTTATACATTTGACCTACGGCACACAAAAGTGATACGAGCGAGATATTCGGTCTGCCCATCTCTTTGTGCACGGACACTTGAAATTGTCCGTTCTGATTAACTCGAATTATTTGTTGCATCGCTCGCTCGATAATCTCTTCCTGCGTCTTTCGGATTCGGCAACAAATAATGCAACTACTTTTATCTCACGATTTTATATAAATGTATATGGCTCTCCTTTTTAAGCCACTTGAGACAGAACGAAATTTTTATCAAATATCCATAGCGAGCGAAATTGACCTTGCTTGTTTTTGTAGACTCGCGTAAAGCTATAATCTACCGGAAGTTTATGTGTTCTGTATCATCGCGTCTTGCTTCCGGACACGCCATTAAATTTATCCGCTGAAATGTTCGTGGAGATGAGAGAACGTGGCGAGTGCTAAATTTAAACTTCGAAGAATGGTGGAATAGCGGCCGGGGAAGAATGTATTCATTCGGTCTCTGCCCTTTTATTCGTGTGCCACTGTGTGGTGGTCAGGCGTAAACGCACACGACTGCGCGCGGAGCATCGCGCGCGCGCGCGCTTTGCCGCGATCGCACCTTTCATTCTGTGATGTATAATTTCCGACGGTGCGATCTTTATTTAAGCTTATCTATCGCTATCAGGAAATGAAGTTTACTCAGTGTACAGTGCCAATTGTATTCCATTATATTAATATACTCATTGCGAATGATTTTCGCATCGTATAAGAAAATAATTGTATAAGCGAAGTAAAACGCACGATTCGGAACGAGTATGACGAAATTGTCCAAAAAGTTTACTATTAAAATGTTGCTGATCGATGTAGTATGTAATAGATAGATTTTATAACAGAACATGTGTACATATATTTTCTATTAAAATAATTGTAGAAAAATATCGGTGCAACTCGTTTCCCCCCTAATGAATCAAGTAGGTTGGATTTTCGGACAAGAAAATGCAGCGTGTATGCCTTCGTTTCTGAATACGCGCTTTTTCCGATGGAATGTCTGTTAATGAAAATTCCAGGATTACTTTTTCTTGATTTACTATTGTGCAATCTATCGCATCTACTTTCTAATTACACATTTTGTCTTATTTTCCCGCACAAACAACAGTATAAAATTAAATTGTTATATGCAGTTTTGATGCATGAATATTTAGATATGAAGCATTTGACTGAAAAGCTTAAACACTATATCACCCAGTAAGCAAAATGCGTGCAATCTGCCAGCAGATTGGCAACAGATTACTGCAGAAGTTGATAGCAAATTGGCATCCGTTATGTCCGCATTAGGATAGTGATCTGCCAGCAGAGCCTGCTAACAGACTCTGACGGCAGATTGGTGGCAGAAACCGAGCAGGATCTGTTAACATCTGACGGCAGATTGACGGCAGAAACCGAACAGAATCTGCAGCTTTTGGCCATTCATATTTACGATATATTAAAGCATGTGTTTACTTTTAACACACTATAAATTGTTAAAAGACCGCATTTGTTTGTTTGTTCAATTAAAGTACATTTGGCTTGATGTGTCTTTCTGACAGTTCGTTGCATAATCTCTCTCTTATTGTTGATTTATTCTAATCCGAAGTCCGAATTTTGCTTTCGAACTTCAGATTGCTTGTGGCGTGCGTGAACTACATGGACATCGTCCATGGGAGCCTCTGTGCCGCAAGCGCAAAAATTTTCAGAAAAATTAATATTATCATGCCAAGGCGCGTATATTAACTTATATAACTGTTAGGCTAAATCTTAACATCGAGCAAGAACTCGACGCGTGCACCGCATGGCGGTGCGCAGCGAAAACACATATTCATAGCCGTGTAAATTTGAATACTGTCAAAAGCTGCAGATCCTGTTGGGTTTCTGTTGCCAATCTGCTGTTAGATTCCGCGCGCGCAGATCTTGCTCGGTTCTGCCGCCAATCTGCCGTTAGATTGCGCGCGCGCAAATCTTGCTCGGTTTCTGTCGACAATCCGACTTCAAGCCATGTTTACAGATTCTGCTCGGTTTCTGCCGCCAATTTGTTCTTAGATTTTGTGAGCAAGCTCTGTTACATTTCTGGCACCAATTTGTCGAATTAATCGTTAACAACAACTTCTGCATCAAATTTGTTGTCTTTTGGCTGGCAATAGTTGATAGCAGATGGTTAGCATCATCTGCGTTCCGCAGACTTGGCTATCTGGGTAAGCAAAATGCGTGCAATCTGCCAGCAGATTGGCAACAGATTACTGCAGAAGTTGATAGCAAATTGGCATCCGTTATGTCCGCGTTAGGATAGTGATCTGCCAGCAGAGCCTGCTAACAGACTCTGACGGCAGATTGGCGGCAGAAACCGAGCAGGATCTGTTAACATCTGACGGCAGGTTGACGGCAGAAACCGAACAGAATCTGTAGCTTTTGGCCATTCATATTTACGATATATTAAAGCATGTGTTTACTTTTAACACACTATAAATTGTTAAAAGAACGCATTTGTTTGTTTGTTAAATTAAAGTACATTTGGCTTGATGTGTCTTTCTGACAGTTCGTTGCATAATCTCTCTCTTATTGTTGATTTATTCTAATCCGAAGTCCGAATTTCGCTTTCGAACTTCAGATTGCTTGTGGCGTGCGTGAACTATATGGACGTTGTCCATGGGAGCCTCTGTGCCGCAAGCGCAAAAATGTTCAGAAAAATTAATATTATCATGCCAAGGCGCGTATATTAACTTATATAACTGTTAGGCTAAATCTTAACATCGAGCAAGAACTCGACGCGTGCACCGCATAGCGGTGCGCAGCGAAAACACATATTCATAGCCGTGTAAATTTGAATACTGTCAAAAGCTGCAGATCCTGTTGGGTTTCTGTTGCCAATCTGCTGTTAGATTCCGCGCGCGCAGATCTTGCTCGGTTCTGCCGCCAATCTGCCGTTAGATTGCGCGCGCGCAAATCTTGCTCGGTTTCTGTCGACAATCCGACTTCAAGCCATGTTTACAGATTCTGCTCGGTTTCTGCCGCCAATCTGTTCTTAGATTTTGTGAGCAAGCTCTGTTACATTTCTGGCACCAATTTGTCGAATTAATCGTTAACAACAACTTCTGCATCAAATTTGTTGTCTTTTGGCTGGCAATAGTTGATAGCAGATGGTTAGCATCATCTGCGTTCCGCAGACTTGGCTATCTGGGTAAGCAAAATGCGTGCAATCTGCCAGCAGATTGGCAACAGATTACTGCAGAAGTTGATAGCAAATTGGCATCCGTTATGTCCGCGTTAGGATAGTGATCTGCCAGCAGAGCCTGCTAACAGACTCTGACGGCAGATTGGCGGCAGAAACCGAGCAGGATCTGTTAACATCTGACGGCAGGTTGACGGCAGAAACCGAACAGAATCTGTAGCTTTTGGCCATTCATATTTACGATATATTAAAGCATGTGTTTACTTTTAACACACTATAAATTGTTAAAAGAACGCATTTGTTTGTTTGTTCAATTAAAGTACATTTGGCTTGATGTGTCTTTCTGACAGTTCGTTGCATAATCTCTCTCTTATTGTTGATTTATTCTAATCCGAAGTCCGAATTTCGCTTTCGAACTTCAGATTGCTTGTGGCGTGCGTGAACTATATGGACGTTGTCCATGGGAGCCTCTGTGCCGCAAGCGCAAAAATGTTCAGAAAAATTAATATTATCATGCCAAGGCGCGTATATTAACTTATATAACTGTTAGGCTAAATCTTAACATCGAGCAAGAACTCGACGCGTGCACCGCATAGCGGTGCGCAGCGAAAACACATATTCATAGCCGTGTAAATTTGAATACTGTCAAAAGCTGCAGATCCTGTTCGGTTTCTGCTGCCAATCTGCTGTTAGATTCCGCGCGCGCAGATCTTGCTCGGTTTCTGTCGACAATCCGACTTCAAGCCATGTTTACAGATTCTGCTCGGTTTCTGCCGCCAATCTGTTCTTAGATTTTGTGAGCAAGCTCTGTTACATTTCTGGCACCAATTTGTCGAATTAATCGTTAACAACAACTTCTGTATCAAATTTGTTGTCTTTTGGCTGGCAATAGTTGATAGCAAATGGTTAGCATCATCTGCTTTCGGCAGACTTGGCTATCTGGGTCAGTAGCGCAACTCTCAATTCTACAACTTGCTGTAAGGGGAAGCTGGAGTTGCTAGTGAACTATTTTTTCACTATAGCGATGGTAATTGCAGTTTCGAAAATTCTCTTTATTGCTTGTGCAGGATAAAAAATCCTTTTCCACAAATGAAGTATAGATAGAAAGAAAGTCCGCTCTACAAGACTCTATACTCAAAATGGAAAAAAGTTAAAAACCATCGCTATAGTGAAAAAATAATTCACTATAGCGATGGTAATTGCAGTTTCGAAAATTCTCTTTATTGCTTGTGCAGAATAAAAAATCCTTTTCCACAAATGAAGTATAGATAGAAAGAAAGTCCGCTCTACAGGACTTTATATTCAAAATGGAAAAAAGTTAGAAAAGACAAATGCAAGTTTTTAACTTTTTTCCATTTTGAATATAAAGTCCTGTAGAGCGGGCTTTCTATCTATACTTCATTTGTGGAAAAGGATTTTTTATTCTGCACAAGCAATAAAGAGAATTTTCGAAACTGCAATTACCATCGCTATAGTGAAAACATAGGTCACTAGCAACTCCAGGATCACCTTAACCGGAATTTAACCCGTTAATGGAGAATTCACATTGCGTGTAAAATCTCTAGAAAACGAATTCTCCTATTGGATTAAATATCATACATCGGACGCAGTGTGAATTCTCTATTAACGAGTTAAATTTCGTTAAAATACATCGTGGAATCGGAGCTTATGTGCGTCCTCAGCCTTTTTTCACTAGCGCCACGAGCGAAAGAATTGTAAAGCTCCGCAATAATATCATTCAAGCTATCGAATCACTTCCTTGCACTGTGATTAGAGGTTATAAACGTTGAAATAACAAGTGTTTTCTTTAAAATAAAGCTAACGAATATTGATTGTTTTTATAAAGATTTGAATGTTTTAAGTGCGAATACAAAGAAAACATGAACGCTGATTTCGAAGAACTCTCGCACGACGCGAACGTAATTGCTAAGCTGCAACAGTTTCACGAAGCAGCCTTCAAAATTCAGGACATGATCGAACTGGTCAACAACCCACAACTTTATGACAAACTCTCCAATGCAGATAAGATTAAATATAATTTGCTCTTATCCTACAGTCTCAACAGTATATTTTGGATGTACTTACGGGCTGAAGGTGTGTTTAGATTTGTAATTTCTAAAACATGCGAAGACGAGTGATCTGTGCAATTGA
Source organism: Ooceraea biroi (assembly GCF_003672135.1). NCBI lineage: Eukaryota > Metazoa > Arthropoda > Insecta > Hymenoptera > Formicidae > Ooceraea > Ooceraea biroi. Next base: position 6,605,402 of record NC_039515.1, read on the forward strand.
GCTTTCTATTAAATCCTGGATTATTATCAATTGTAGGAGTCGACCCATCGAACCATCGCATCAGAGCAGAAAACGAACGACTGAAGAAAGCAATGATACGAGCTAAACAGATCAGTGATAGAATTACACTTATGCCACGCGTCGACAAAAATGCTGCCAAAAGATTTGTGAGAAATGGTTTATGGGATCCGAAACAGAAGAAGCATAAAGGCGAAGAGAAAATAGAAAAGTCAGAAGAACCGCCACCTACGTAATAAAGTTTTATTAAACTTTTATATGTATTATATATGTGTGAAATAAAAAGTAATTTCTTTGTAGAGTATTTTTATGTATTGTTTGTTTTATATAAGTTCAAATTTTATTTGTCACTCTAGCTGGCATTTTATTCATAAGCTTGAGGTATTTAAATAAATTTAATATTTTTAAGAATACAAGAGAATCTTTTGTATATTGATCCGTTCAGGCTTTTACCAAGATCTCAATCGAAGATGGTCTCATCTCACCAACCTGCATACATATACAAGAAGCAATCTTGTGTGCATTACTAAATACTATTTATTATTTATTGAATTTTATTATTTATTATTGAATTTTAGGGTAATACTTAAGGAGACGGGCTTCCTCACCGATTTCCTTCTAACTTTGCAATATCGTTTATTTTGATGAGAAAATACGATTGCGAGAAGGAAAATCGTCGCTCTCAACTAGAAAGAAAGTTATCACCTACTGAAAAATGACAGTTTCGGGGTTAGGAAATCTGTCATATCGGCGGTCTACGGGCGTAGCGCACACTGACCGAGCATGCGCGGTGACGTTAAAGTGCGCGGAATTAGAAATGTTGCGTGATTGTCGCTATCCAATAGGTTTTGAATTCATGTGAAGCGAGGTTCCACGCAAAGCAAGGTTCTACATTGTAACTTCCACGCAGTACTTTTGGTCGCCTCAAAGTTTTGTTACAGTTTCTATGTGGAAGAGTACTAAGTGACGGGCGAAGCCCGTCTCCTCGTGCTCTTCCACCCAAGCATATACTTTCCCAGTATAAAAAATTAATAATATTAAAGTAAGAAAGTTTATACTGGGAAAGTATATGCTTGGGTGGAAGAGCACGAGGAGACGGGCTTCGCCCGTTACCTAGTTCTCTTCCACATAAAAAATGTAACAAAACTTTGAGGCGACCAAAAGTACTGCGTGGAAGTTACAATGTAGAACTTTGCTTTGCGTGGGACCTCGCTTCACATGAATTGAAGACCTATTTGGAATCGTACTAATTGTACTTCCAATGCAAATTAGTACGATTCCAAATAGGTCTTCAATTCATGTGAAGCGAGGTTCCACGCAAAGCAAGGTTCTACATTGTAACTTCCACGCAGTACTTTTGGTCACCTCAAAGTTTTGTTACATTTTTTATGTGGAAGAGTACTAGGTGACGGGCGAAGCCCGTCTCCTCGTGCTCTTCCACCCAAGCATATACTTTCCCAGTATAAAAAATTAATAATATTAAAGTAAGAAAGTTTATACTGGGAAAGTATATGCTTGGGTGGAAGAGCACGAGGAGACGGGCTTCGCCCGTCACCTAGTACTCTTCCACATAAAAAATATAACAAAACTTTCGGGCGACCAAAAGTACTGCGTGGAAGTTACAATGTAGAACCTTGCTTTGCGTGGAACCTCGCTTCACATGAATTGAAGACCTATTTGGAATCGTACTAATTTGCATTGGAAGTACAATTAGTACGATTCCAAATAGGTCTTCAATTCATGTGAAGCGAGGTTCCACGCAAAGCAAGGTTCTACATTGTAACTTCCACGCAGTACTTTTGGTCACCTCAAAGTTTTGTTACATTTTTTATGTGGAAGAGTACTAGGTGACGGGCGAAGCCCGTCTCCTCGTGCTCTTCCACCCAAGCATATACTTTCCCAGTATAAAAAATTAATAATATTAAAGTAAGAAAGTTTATACTGGGAAAGTATATGCTTGGGTGGAAGAGCACGAGGAGACGGGCTTCGCCCGTCACTTAGTACTCTTCCACATAAAAAATGTAACAAAACTTTCAGGCGACCAAAAGTACTGCGTGGAAGTTACAATGTAGAACGTTGCTTTGCGTGGGACCTCGCTTCACATGAATTGAAGACCTATTTGGAATCGTACTAATTTGCATTGGAAGTACAATTAGTACGATTCCAAATAGGTTTTGAATTCATGTGAAGTGAGGTTCCACGCAAAGCAAGGTTCTACATTGTAACTTCCATGCAGTACTTTTGGTCACCTCAAAGTTTTGTTACATTTTTTATGTGGAAGAGTACTAGGTGACGGGCGAAGCCCGTCTCCTCGTGCTCTTCCACCCAAGCATATACTTTCCCAGTATAAACTTTCTTACTTTAATATTATTAATTTTTTATACTGGGAAAGTATATGCTTGGGTGGAAGAGCACGAGGAGACGGGCTTCGCCCGTCACTTAATACTCTTCCACATAAAAAATGTAACAAAACTTTGAGGCGACCAAAAGTACTGCGTGGAAGTTACAATGTAGAACGTTGCTTTGCGTGGGACCTCGCTTCACATGAATTGAAGACCTATTTGGAATCGTACTAATTTGCATTGGAAGTACAATTAGTACGATTCCAAATAGGTCTTCAATTCATGTGAAGCGAGGTCCCACGCAAAGCAACGTTCTACATTGTAACTTCCACGCAGTACTTTTGGTCGCCTGAAAGTTTTGTTACATTTTTTATGTGGAAGAGAACTAGGTGACGGGCGAAGCCCGTCTCCTCGTGCTCTTCCACCCAAGCATATACTTTCCCAGTATAAACTTTCTTACTTTAATATTATTAATTTTTTATACTGGGAAAGTATATGCTTGGGTGGAAGAGCACGAGGAGACGGGCTTCGCCCGTCACCTAGTACTCTTCCACATAAAAAATATAACAAAACTTTCGGGCGACCAAAAGTACTGCGTGGAAGTTACAATGTAGAACCTTGCTTTGCGTGGAACCTCGCTTCACATGAATTGAAGACCTATTTGGAATCGTACTAATTTGCATTGGAAGTACAATTAGTACGATTCCAAATAGGTTTTGAATTCATGTGAAGCGAGGTTCCACGCAAAGCAAGGTTCTACATTGTAACTTCCACGCAGTACTTTTGGTCACCTCAAAGTTTTGTTACATTTTTTATGTGGAAGAGAACTAGGTGACGGGCGAAGCCCGTCTCCTCGTGCTCTTCCACCCAAGCATATACTTTCCCAGTATAAAAAATTAATAATATTAAAGTAAGAAAGTTTATACTGGGAAAGTATATGCTTGGGTGGAAGAGCACGAGGAGACGGGCTTCGCCCGTCACTTAGTACTCTTCCACATAAAAAATGTAACAAAACTTTCAGGCGACCAAAAGTACTGCGTGGAAGTTACAATGTAGAACGTTGCTTTGCGTGGGACCTCGCTTCACATGAATTGAAGACCTATTTGGAATCGTACTAATTTGCATTGGAAGTACAATTAGTACGATCGTGCTCTTCCACCCAAGCATATACTTTCCCAGTATAAACTTTCTTACTTTAATATTATTAATTTTTTATACTGGGAAAGTATATGCTTGGGTGGAAGAGCACGAGGAGACGGGCTTCGCCCGTCACTTAGTACTCTTCCACATAGAAAATGTAACAAAACTTTGAGGCGACCAAAAGTACTGCGTGGAAGTTACAATGTAGAACTTTGCTTTGCGTGGGACCTCGCTTCACATGAATTCAAAACCTATTGGATAGCGACAATCACGCAACATTTCTAATTCCGCGCACTTTAACGTCACCGCGCATGCTCGGTCAGTGTGCGCTACGTCCATAGACCGCCGATATGACAGATTTCCTAACCCCGAAACTGTCATTTTTCAGTAGGTGATAACTTTCTTTCTAGTTGAGAGCGACGATTTTCCTTCTCGCAATCGTATTTTCTCATCAAAATAAACGATATTGCAAAGTTAGAAGGAAATCGGTGAGGAAGCCCGTCTCCTTAAGTATTACCAAGTTTAGTGTATTTAACGACACTGGCCCTATGCTATATGTCGCATACCCATCAGTAGTTTCTTTCCTCTATGGTCATATACCCTCTAGTTATTTTTTTGGTTTGGTTTGTGATTCCAATGGAAACTCACCGTTTCCTCGAACTGGAACTAGAATTTCTAGTTATTTCTTTCGGCATGGCGCCAACTCGAACGTAACGTCGTGCAGCGCCGCGTGACGGCGCTCGCGACGATGCCGCGGTTGTGGCCACGACCGTCATGAGCGTCCGTGCACTCAACGTTGTGAACCCCTATTGCGATCCCGTGGCGCGCAGGCGCAGCACGACCTTCTGGTTAAAGTATCCATTTTCTCACATGTGAGTATCTCGAGCTGCTCTTGCTTTCGGCTCCAACTAATGGTGCTAATTGTACGAACGAGCGGCGAAATATTGAAAATACGTGGGTGAATGCTGGGCCGGTTCGTACCTGTGCAGGCACGACGCGCCGGGTCGATCTGCGGGCGCGCGACGATGACAATGCTCCCCGTTGGCAATGTGGCTCGCTCGCGCTCGCCCGTTCGCTCGTGCTCGCGCTTCTCCATCGGTAGCGATCGGCGCTGTACGTAACGTCGGCATCGCCGGGATCGCCGCGGCAACCGTTACGCGGACGCGCGCACTCGCGGATTATCACTACGTAGCGTGCGACTCCCCGACCGTCGGTCGCGCGACGCGTCTTTGGTTAGCCGCGTTTTGATCCGCCTCCAACGCCTCGCCGTGCGCGAGCTCCCGACAACGCGCCACGTGGTCGCGCCGTTCGTCCGGGTGTAACCACGTTGCCGATCCTCGGCTTCGAGTGGTCCTCGCGTGCCGCGTGCAGCACCTCCTCGAAGTGCTCGGCCGTTCGAAATCTATATCGGTCGTGACTCGGGATATTTGAACGGATATCCTGTGAAGGAGAGCGTGTCACGTTCCATCGGTGCTGCTTCCTTTCGATCGTAGGAAGCGAGGATCGCGACTAACTCCAGTACTGATTTTTCTACTTTCGATCTTCGCGTTTGTTAGAGCAGCAGGCGGATCGAGAACTTTATCGTTTACAATATGTCCATATTTAGTATAGTAATTTCTGCAGTGAGAAGCCTAACATGGAATTGCGCGTCATGCTTCTAGCATTAGCGCGAATTGTTTAGGTTCTGTTACGAATTGCTTCACTTTGTCTGGAGCTAATGCAAATTCATATTTCTATTTTGCAGATATCTATAGAACAACATGGCAGACATCGAGGATACTCACTTTGAGACTGGAGACTCAGGTGCATCTGTGACATACCCTATGCAATGCTCAGCATTGCGCAAAAATGGCTTCGTGATGTTAAAGTCTCGTCCGTGCAAGATTGTAGAAATGTCTACTTCTAAGACCGGAAAGCACGGGCACGCCAAGGTCCATTTAGTAGGTATCGATATATTTACCTCCAAAAAATACGAGGATATCTGCCCCTCCACACATAATATGGATGTGCCGTTTGTTAAGCGGGAAGATTACCAGGTAAAGTTGTATTTTCTTAACCATTCACGTGTATCGAGTTAAAACCTAAATTTGCTTATTGCCATTCTCAATTTTACTGTTTAAATTATTGCCAAACCTTTTATCGTTTCATACTTACAAATGTTTAATGTGAGAAAATTTTAGAAATTTGCAAACAAAATATGTGATATGAAACATGGAGTCTTTTAAGTTAGTTGTCACGTACGCAACGCAGTTTCCTGGTATAAATAATTTTATTTCTTTACGCAGCTTACAGATATATCTGACGACGGCTATCTCTGCCTGATGGCTGATAATGGAGAGTTGCGTGAAGATCTCAAGATACCTGATGGTGATTTGGGAACACAGCTACGCGCTGATTACGAGTCTGGAAAAGAGTTACTCGTAAGTGCTGGTTTTTATCTTTTATATATGTATTTCTTGTACGCATGAATTACTTGTTATAAATGTTCATATATATGTTACATCGCACGCCATAGTTGCAAACTTATTTCACATGTAGTTGCGAGTATTGAACTTTTACAACACTGAATATGTTGTGCAAGGATACACAAGACTGTATAAAAGATGTGTGAACAGTTTGTACTGCTTTAAAATACTAACAAGATATTGCATTCTGTGAAAATATAATCTGAGAAAAATTTCATGATTTGATTAATTGTAATCGAATCATCTTTCCTCCAAATAGCAATGTTTCAAAAGTATTGTTTAAAAATGTTTTAGAATGTTAAAAAGAATATAAAGTATCACGATGATGTGATTATGGCAACATCGCTTATTAACTCGCAATTTTAGTAGTCTGAAGCTTGCAGAAATTCAATAAAATTACATCTTTCATTGGACTAAGCTTATATGCTAAGCTCGTGAATATAATAATTTCAACAAATATTCATGCTCCATTGATCTGGAAATTTCACCATGATTTTGAAATGCCTCTCTAAGTTTTTTTTTTTTTTTACTTCGTCAATGGTTATCGTTACGTTTGAGAAACTCGTGCTTTCGATGTTTCTAATACTTTCTTCCTGCCAATCGAGATATTGCACTACATAGAAAATTGCTTGCTTAACCTTCTCAAGACCCTTCACGCTGTTGCCGTTGCTGAATGCATACGAAAATATCCATATTGTATTTTTTTTTAGTGCACTGTACTCAAGGCATGCGGTGAGGAGGTAGTAATCGCCGTCAAAAATAACACCTCCCTCGACAAATAATTGTGTTCAGCCCGACGACTACGACGACAAAAAGCCCACATACATTCAAGCAAAAACTACCCGCTTAGCCAATCAATCGACACCTTTAACATTGGTCAACCAGAATAAACAACAACAACCAAAAAATCTAGAGAAAGATGGTGAAGAGAGTGAAAGAGCGAAAGAGAGCGAACGAGTGTCTGAGAGAGAGAAAGAGAGAGAGAGAGAAAGGGAGAGGAAGAAAAGGGGAAAAAAAAGGAAAATGGGCTAGCAGTTCCACGTAACAACAGCAACGCGCCAATGTGAGAAGCGACTTTTATCGAAGTAATACCCGCTTACTTAATTATTATTCAACAATATTTAAATAAAATCCGGAAAAATGAAAAAAACTGAGTAGTATACTCGGTTACGTACACTTATACGCGTACACGTGTAGAAACAGACACGCGCGCGTGAACGTGCGCGCGTGCGCGCACATGCATACAAGTACACACACTTACACACACGCGTTGTTTGTTATACATGAAAGTGGTGACAACATTTTCAGCAAAGAGTTGATTGAAAAATAAAAACTGAGAAAGCCTTGACACATCCTGGAACTTTTTTTTTAAGGATAGAGAGGGAGGGAGAGAGAGAGAGAGAGATAGAGAAAAAGAAATTATTTACGACAGCTTTGTAACTTATTACACTTATGTATGAATGTGAGAGAGAGAAAGAGAGAATGAGAATGAGAGAAAGTGAGAATAAGAAGGAGAGAGAACACTGTTGGAGACCAATACGAAGAGGTCGTGAGAAAAAGGAGGATCTCGGTGTCCTTATTACGCGTGCGCGGAACAATTTTTCACGAGATGCTAGCAATGCCCCCGAAATGAAGCAGCTCACTTCAAGCATCTTTCCTAATGATTGATACATAAACGATTAGACAAGACTGGAGAGTATCGCTACACGAAATTTTTATAGAACGCTAAAAGATTTATTTCTCTTTTTTTTTTTTTGTTGTAGAAAGGACTCGAGCTTTTGAGATTTTTAGGTCTGATCCGACTGAATCGAAGTCGAAGTTTTAGTTTTATCTCGTCCGAACATCTAAGAAAGTCTTGAGGGTTGCTAATTTCAGCTTCCGAGATCAATAAGCGTTTATAGATTCGAGACACTTGAAGCTTCAGAGTAATTTAAAGATGTGAGAGTATTGTCTTAAAAAATCCAACACTCCGATCTTTAAAGCTCCGGAGAGTCTAAATAAGAAATTGCAAAGTATCCTAAGACGTTCGATATATACGTGAGAGATGTTAGAGTTGGGACTGGATTTCAGAGTTGTAAGATTTAAGAAGTTTTTGATTGTAAAATCGAAACTCTAGGTATGCAATGACTTTGTTTACTTTTCTTTTAGTTCAGAACTGAAAGATGTGAAGAGATTACGAGATGGAAGGATACACAGAGTTTGCGTATAATTATAAAATTATATATTAATTATATATATCGATTTAGAACGTTTAAAGTAAGAGCTCTAAGGGGATTCTGCGATACCGAGAGATGAAATGAGACTGTGGTATCCAAGAGTGTGATGATTTAGACCTCTAAATCCAAGAACGTCGAGATCTTTAAGGGTCACACGAGATAACATTTCGCGCGCTTTGCGATGCAGATGCAGCGCGATGCGTTATCGCGTTGTCACGTTTACAGACTGTAATTGGCTTGCGAATGCTCAGACTTTATCACTTTTGTTGTAACATCTCGTTTTAATAAACATTTTTCAGAACAGGTTACACAAGCCGCCTTCAATCAACAAGATAACTTTTAATTAGACAATGTAATGATAGAACAGATTATAATTAGTAAAATAGCAAAGAGAGAGAGAGAGAAGAGAGGGTCGCGAATGGAAGATCTTCGTGTGAATTTGCAAGTGTGCGTGAGGAATATTCCCTTACATCCTTTCCATCTCGTGTCACCGTTTGTATAAAAATGAGAGAAATTATCCCAAAAGTGCAGTCTGAATGATTAGGAATAATTATATGCAGATAATTAATTACAAAAGTGTAATCACAGTTATCATTGGAAGGTATACGTGTTTCCCTCATGGAACTCTGTCGCTGCAAATTTGCTCGATTCGGTGTCCTCGCGATATACGGCATCCCGTTTCCCTACGAAACGTTTCATCTTTTATATGCGACAGCACTCTAGATTCCCTTAAAAGTTTGACGTTTTCTATGTTGAAGTATCCAGCTTGCAACTTGTTGCGAGAGAATCTTTACGTCCTCGAATCTCGGAGGACCGTCGCTTCGGATGTGTTCTTCGCGATTAAATGCCTTTCATGCCGCCTGACAAAGTTCCTTTACCTAACGAGTAACTACAGAGACCCCAAATCGTGGGATATACGTACATGCAGATTCTGAGACGCGCATGTGCTAATTTTTTATCCCAGCGGTTCCTCTGAAGCGTGCGTACGCCCGTCTCTTGCAGGACTCTACGTCCTTAAACCCCGTAGCAAAGCAAAGGGGACCCGAAGTAACGCGTCCTTCCTTGATGACTTTGATTTTTGCGATATTAAATGCGATATCTCACCTATTATAATCTAAATAAACAAAATATCGACTAATTAATTAATATGAGAAATAAATCAGCGTCTGTAATCTATGTGTGCTATGTTGGACCAGGCTCATAATTCTTTCGATTGTTAATTATAACTGAAAGAGAGAGAGAGAGAGAGAGAGAGAGAGAAAGCATCGATATAAAGAAAAAGTATAGTATAGAAATAGCGGAGGAATATTCTCACGGGAACGACACGGTGGTCATTTTTTTTTAGTCCTTTTTTAGACTGACTCGTCCACACACTGCCATCGTTCGAAGTTTGCAAAAGAATCTTGAATTACATCATTAAATGAATTCATATAGCATTACAAGAGAGATAAGTTACGGGTAACGATCGGTGGTGTAATTCGAGCGTGAAAGAATATTTTAAAAAAAGGCACTAACATAAAAATTGCTTTCCTTTCCTTTGTTTAACGTACTTATAGATTCTACTCGGTATTTTTGCATCTTTATTGCGAGATGTATCCTAAGCGCTCATGGATCCTACGGAAATACGAAATTCCCAATATGTATGATCGCGCGATCCTTTACGAACGCGGCTCGAGGATTCGTAGTACCAGGAGTCTTGGGAGGTAGTATCACTTTGCGTATCAAGAATCGAGTGCAACGAGAACGAGCACGAGCAGAGAAAGGAAGACTCGACTGACTTAGAAATACAAGATTCGTGGTACTGCCGATCTCGGAGACCTCGATAATCTGCTAGTCCAACGATCTGCAGTATCAAAGATCCATGAAATTCCGAGGACATGTGTCCGATAGCATGTGTAAAGAGAAAGTAAGGATCCGCGATGCACCAAGGATCCATGGCTTCGAGGATCTGTGGTACCGACAGATTTTTGTACTCTCACGAGATTTAATATGAAGGAATAAAATTTAATTTGAAAACTTTTATTTGCGTATTATATGTGGATTCATTGTTATAACAAATGCAAAATGCAACCGCTCCTTCTGGACTTTTACATAAATAAATCATTTTTATATTCATATCCGTCGCAGGATACTAGCCATGTGATGTAAATTTAATTTAAGATTATGTAAAACGGGATTCGTTTTTTTCATACGTAAGCGTTACAAAAGTTTTTAATAGCGTCGCTTCCTCGTCTTTAAGCAATATTAATATAAACGAAAGAGAACATATGGTTTTTGTTGCATAGCTTTCAGGAGGTTCTCGTTTACAAGGTGAAAATAAATTTCTTGTTGCAACAATCGCGATGCGCTATTCTTCTTTTACACAAACTTCGCATAAACCATGTTTTTCGTTTTCAGCGCTCAATTACGCGCTCTTAAATTTAATCCTAAACAGTATAAGCGAATGTTAATACTTATCGGATGTTACGGAAAATTTATGTATTTAATTATCATTTTTCTGTATTCTGTATGTTAAAACTTAATACAAATCAAAAGAGAAAATTAATTAATTGCTAGATGTGTTTCTCAAAGTCTTTTTACGTAGTAAACGTTAGACTATAATATTATAACTCACTTTTGCACTTTACATTTTTTTTATCTAATTTATCGTTCTAAAACGCGTTGCACCTTTCCCACATATTTACAATAAACTCTATTTCATTCCAAATTAAACGAAGTATTTCATACTGTTTAGGTTTAATCAACGCGTCTCTGATGATTCGTATCTCTTGGCAACAAAGCGCAATAATAAGTAGTGTCACATTTCGATAGTGTAGACTGACCACAATGATTCCGAGGATTCCACGTGTTCTATGGATACGGTCTGGCCTGAAAAGTCCAGATCGCAGCGTATAATATTCCCAAAAGTCCATGGAGATTTCAAGACTTTTCGGCGAAGAACTCGAAGATAGCCGCAAAAAATCCAGAATCTCCGAGAGAGAGAGAGAATTCCATGGATTCTAAAAATATAAAGATGACCGTGAAAAATTGAGAAGATCCCGCGAGCGAGGTCGAAGGATCGAAAAATACCATGAAATCTATTCGCAATCGTAATCGAAGCTCTCCTGCTGTTCGCAAGATCAATTGTTGGCGTTTCGCCTCTGTAGCGCCGCCGCAAGATCCTGTCTGAGCATAGCTTGCTGTTTCTGATCGGCTAAAGATTGTACCGATCGCAGTCCGTTCACGATATCCTTCGTTTTGCCGAAGTAAATCTCGTTCAGTGTGTTGCGAATTTTGTTCTCCATGTCTTCTACCATTCTACCGATGTTTGCGATATGAGGGGACGTTTCGCTAATCTGAGCGTCTTGTTCCACCTGCAATTTGTTGCATAAGCTCAGTTTTTAAACTACTTACTTTGACACACGTAAATTTGCTGGGTAAACCAAATGAAGACAAGGGCTCTTTAACGAGCCGAACATTCAATACAACTCGGTTGACGCCACGAGAGCTTACCTGACGCGTCAGACTGCCGCCCAAGTTCATTGTACCAGAGCCATGCTTGTTGGTTTGCAACCACAGCATAGCCGTTGACGTGAGTTTGTAGTGCGCGGTACGACCAGTCGATTTTTCCTGCACCTCCACCACATGTATCGAGTCCCAGCAGCCCTTAATCTTCTTGGAACCGTCGCCGGCCTTCTTGATGAGAATTACCGCCGCGAAGCCGTGATCCAGGTCCCACAAGTACACCGAAGAGACCCCACCTTCGAAGTACAGCTCCCGGTACTGATCGAAGGCATGATTGGCGTCTATCTCCAGTTTTCTCAATCGCTCGGAGGGCATCGAGCCATCTTCTAGCGGCGGGTCGTAAGTGTTGCTCCATGGTGACCTGTGAAATGCATCGTGCGTTGTAGAGTAACGAGCTATCTTTCTTATCAACAGCTTATCAGCTCAAATAGTTGTCCGAACTAAACCTGTATGAATCCCCGTCCCTGTTGTAGTCGCACAAAAGGTAGTCCTTGCCAGACTCCTTGTCCTTGGCGATCTTCAACGGCTGGTCCACCGAGGACAATAGATCTTCACACAGCGAGGGTACCAGGTCGATCAAGTCGCTGAGGTTTTTCTCAATCTGCTGCGGTGGCAGCCTACGCATCAGGTCCAGTGCACAATCCATTTGCTGCTCCGTCTAAAATACACAGAGCGAGAGAAATACAGCGACAGAACGTGCAATTTACGTTATCTGCGATTTGCATGGACGTTTCATATGTCTCCTTAAAAGTACCGTAATAGTGACAGCTACGTGGGAAAGGGGGGGTTGACAAGAGACAGGCAAGATAAGATCGCTGTCGAACGCGGAGATAATAGCTGGAGTCTACTTATTGGGAAGCGTATGCGATACGTGGAGACGAACGATAAGGGTGAAGGTCTCACCATAGTTCTGTGATGTGTAATTGGTTATAGGCCGACGAACATCAAAATCTCGTTAGCCGACGCCGACAATGGAGCGAACGTAGAAACGCGTCTTTCACTGGTCACTATCTCGCCGAAAATTTGACAAAAATAAGCGAAACCAGCATTTAAAGGGTGTGTCGTGGTACGAGCAGCGATTGGCTCGTCGCGCTCGTCGGCTGGCCGTTACCTCCGGGAGGTGCGAGGTTAACTGTTCGCGTCGCGGACTATAGACAGATTGACGTTTGACGTCGCGCTGACGTTGTCGAGCGAGCGGATTGGCTGAGGGAGAGTCTGGAAAATGTCCACCGGCGTTTTGCGGCGAGCTAGCAACTTTTATAAAAATGTTTGAAATTTGTTACGTACTAAGAAAATTGGCCAATAATATACATTTTATTTTTTCAAAGATCAATATTCCTATTTTATAATGTTCGCGAAGATAAGGGGATGCTGGAGTTGCTAGTGAATTATTTTTTCACTATAGCGATGGTAATTGCAGTTTCGAAAATTCTCTTTATTGCTTGTGCAGAATAACAAATCCTTTTCCACAAATGAAGTATAGATAGAAAGAAAGTCCGCTCTACAGGACTTTATATTCAAAATGGAACAAAGTTAGAAAAGACAAATTCAAGTTTTTAACTTTTTGCCATTTTGAATATACAGTCCTGTAGAGCGGACTTTCTTTCTATCTATACTTCATTTGTGGAAAAGGATTTTTTATTCTGCACAAGCAATAAAGAGAATTTTCGAAACTGCAATTACCATCGCTATAGTGAATTATTTTTTCACTATAGCGATGGTTTTTAACTTTTTTCCATTTTGAGTATAGAGTCTTGTAGAGCGGACTTTCTTTCTATCTATACTTCATTTGTGGAAAAGGATTTTTTATCCTGCACAAGCAATAAAGAGAATTTTCGAAACTGCAATTACCATCGCTATAGTGAATTATTTTTTCACTATAGCGATGGTTTTTAACTTTTTTCCATTTTGAATATAAAGTCTTGTAGAGCGGACTTTCTTTCTATCTATACTTCATTTGTGGAAAAGGATTTTTTATTCTGCACAAGCAATAAAGAGAATTTTCGAAACTGCAATTACCATCGCTATAGTGAATTATTTTTTCACTATAGCGATGTTTTTTAACTTTTTTCCATTTTGAGTATAAAGTCTTGTAGAGCGGACTTTCTTTCTATCTATACTTCATTTGTGGAAAAGGATTTTTTATTCTGCACAAGCAATAAAGATAATTTTCGAAACTGCAATTACCATCACTATAGTGAATTATTTTTTCACTATAGCGATGTTTTTTAACTTTTTTCCATTTTGAGTATAAAGTCTTGTAGAGCGGACTTTCTTTCTATCTATACTTCATTTGTGGAAAAGGATTTGTTATTCTGCACAAGCAATAAAGAGAATTTTCGAAACTGGAATTACCATCGCTATAGTGAATTATTTTTTCACTATAGCGATGGTTTTTAACTTTTTTCCATTTTGAGTATAAAGTCTTGTAGAGCGGACTTTCTTTCTATCTATACTTCATTTGTGGAAAAGGATTTTTTATTCTGCACAAGCAATAAAGAGAATTTTCGAAACTGCAATTACCATCGCTATAGTGAATTATTTTTTCACTATAGCGATGGTTTTTAACTTTTTTCCATTTTGAGTATAAAGTCTTGTAGAGCGGACTTTCTTTCTATCTATACTTCATTTGTGGAAAAGGATTTTTTATCCTGCACAAGCAATAAAGAGAATTTTCGAAACTGCAATTACCATCGCTATAGTGAATTATTTTTTCACTATAGCGATGGTTTTTAACTTTTTTCCATTTTGAGTATAAAGTCTTGTAGAGCGGACTTTCTTTCTATCTATACTTCATTTGTGGAAAAGGATTTTTTATTCTGCACAAGCAATAAAGAGAATTTTCGAAACTGTAATTAAAATCGCTATAGTGAAAAAATAATTCACTATAGCGATGGTAATTGCAGTTTCGAAAATTCTCTTTATTGCTTGTGCAGAATAACAAATCCTTTTCCACAAATGAAGTACAGATAGAAAGAAAGTCCGCTCTACAGGACTGTATATTCAAAATGGAAAAAAGTTAAAAACTTGCATTTGTCTTTTCTAACTTTTTTCCATTTTGAATATAAAGTCCTGCAGAGCGGACTTTCTTTCTATCTGTACTTCATTTGTGGAAAAGGATTTGTTATTCTGCACAAGCAATAAAGAGAATTTTCGAAACTGTAATTAAAATCGCTATAGTGAAAAAATAATTCACTAGCAACTCCAGCATCCCCATAACGCTTCTTATTTTTCAAAGAGTGACTTTTATAGTCGTAGGTTGGTAGTGTACTAGGTACTTTATTCAGGAAGAGCAACAGCGCGCTGCGCGCATGCGTGGTATATTGCAGCCGGATGTGTACGTTTGTTTGTTATACGTAACGACGTATTGCAGTTGCAAGTTTTTAGCCTTTTCGTTTGTCGCCAGAATTGACATTGATTTCCGAAAATCTCGAATATATTCAAGTATCGAGTATCCTGGTCGCAAGTTTTTCTCCAAGAGACAGCTCGTGTAATACTCGTGCAATAAATAGCACAACTAGTTGTTTCGCTCGTTAGTGGGACGACAGATGTGGAGGCTCGACGCGAGACTTCGATAATTCGCTCAAAAATGCAAGTGCAAGACACTGAAGGTGCGGACGGTGAGTAAATTTATGTTCTCCGCTATGGAGGAGAGTCCTTCGATCATCGACTGCATCACTCGTTGAGATTAATTGAGATTGTTCTCAATCGTGAAGCTCAGGCAACATAACCTCCCTTCTCACGTAATGTTTCCCAATCATTGCGTTACTTCGACATTATTTTTCAGTTAACTTTCCTTTCCCTTTTCTCCCAGGTTCACCATGGAACAACTCAAGTGGCTGTGACGAGGATCGCAGACCGGCTCAAAAGGAGGGTAAAAAGTCAAATGTGCTACCGCTATGGGGCAATGAGAGGACCATGAATCTAAATCCATTGATCCTCACCAACATACAATCGTCACACTATTTCAAGGTGAATTTGTACGAGCTCAAAACTTACCATGAAGTGATAGACGAGATTTACTATAAGGTCTCCCATCTCGAACCGTGGGAAAAAGGTAGCAGAAAGACTGCGGGTCAGACTGGCATGTGTGGAGGCGTGAGTATGTTTTCTCAGAAAGAGCATTGTTCGATCTCTCCCTTCTTTCTATTTTCCTTT
Organism: Ooceraea biroi; assembly: GCF_003672135.1. NCBI lineage: Eukaryota > Metazoa > Arthropoda > Insecta > Hymenoptera > Formicidae > Ooceraea > Ooceraea biroi. The sequence continues at coordinate 6,621,245 of NC_039515.1, forward strand.
GGTTTTTGGATCCTTTTGTGTTATCATTGATACGTTTATTGGAAATCCGAGGCTTGAGAGAGACAATATCTTGTCACATTCAAAGGTGTTTCACTTGGACAGAAAAATGACGATAGTGCTCTAGTCTGCAGCGAGTCTGCAGGCACATTCTCTAAAAATGTATAAAGCGGACAGCACGATGTCAACGTACGCGACATCCAAGTCGACAGTTCGTCTGTCGGGCTGGACGTGCGGCGCGTTCGGCAGGCCGAAGAGAGACACTGATCGTTGTTGCAAGATGATTTTCGGAATTTGAGCATTGATAGAGCCAAGTTGCTCGTTGCTCTCGCTCTCTCTTTCACTTAATTGCACTACTTATTGCAGAGTAGCATGTACTCGGTCCATACGTTATACGGTAACACGAATGTGACTTAACTGACTGAGGGGGGTGTAAATTTAGCGGTTCATGCAGGTTCGAGGCGTGGGAGCTGGCGGGATTGTCTCTACGGCGTATTGCTTGCTCTACAAGCTCTTCACACTGAGGCTGACTAGAAAACAACTAAATGGACTCATCAACCACCCGGATTCACCCTACATTCGCGCCCTAGGATTCATGTACATTAGGTGAGTATTGAATATCTCGGCTTTTCACAGAAATGCCAAACGCGTTGAAATTACTTCCAATTAGTTCTCAGTAAAGGAGATAGATGCATTCTTCTTAAAAGTACATAAAGTACATAAAGTTTAACTTTCAGTATCAATATTCAAAGTATGAGATCGTGTAATGTATATACAGGGTGTCCCGGGTTTTAACCGACAAACTGCGGGAGCATATTCTACTAGTGGAAATAAGAAAAAATTCTTATATCGAGTTTGCTTAGGAATGCTTTATTACAAAGTTATAAACCAATATTGAAAAGAAATATCAGATAAGTAACAACGGATTTTTTCACAAAAATAAAAATTATCTACGCAATGATTTAGTGACGCATTTCAAAATGTTGTCCTTGCACATCGATACAAGCTAGACATCGACGTAGTACAGAATTTGTTACGGTACGACATTCCTGAAAATTTTGTTGCATCTCAGTAACTGAATTAGTAATTCGTTGCTTTAAATCTATCTGGTACTCTCCTGTTGGGAAATCTACGTTGATACTCTCGTACGGCAGCTCGTGCATTTCCGTCACAGAATCCGTACACGAAATGAATATCAGTGTATTCCTCATTTGAAAACACTTTTGGCATTCTGATAGTAATTGCTAGTTGACACGACGATTGAAATCTAACAGCTACTGTTGTGAAAGTAACAATCATACTGAATCGTTTCAACATAGTGAACATGAATACATGTGAATACACGTAACGTAAACATCTTCGACCTTCCAAATTCTACACTATGTTCCGTTGTTACTTATCTCATATTTCTTTTCAATATTGGTTTATAACTTTGTAATAAAGCATTTCTAAGCAAACTCGATATAAGAATTTTTTCTTACTTCCACTAGTAGAATATGCTCCCGCAGTTTGTCGGTTAAAACCCGGGGCACTCTGTATATATATTAAATAATTTATCTAAATTAATCTGAATTAGCCTGATTGCTTGAATATTTTTTCACAGGATTTGTTCTAGAATAGATTGTGTAAATTCGCTTAGTCTCTCTTTTTCTCTCTCTTTACGAAAAATAAATTAGGCAGAATAAGTTGTCTATGTGATGCCTCGACTACTCAAGTACAGCTGTGAATTAACACCGATTGCGATCAGATACACACAGCCACCGGCAGACTTGTTCACCTGGTACAGCGACTACCTGGAGGATGAGGAGGAGCTAGACGTAAAAGCAGGCGGCGGGCAAACGATGAAGATGGGCGATATCCTGAAGCAGTTCCTCACTAAGCTCGAATGGTTTTCAACATTGTTCCCACGCATACCAGTACCGATTCAGAAGGACTTGGAACTGCGACTGGCCGAGCGGTTTCCGCAGCAGCAGATGAACGCGCGCAACGCCAAACCACCCATCACGCTCAACAGTCACGGCAAGTACGGCGGTAAGGACGGCCGGAAGGACAACGGGAACCTGACATCCCGGAATCAGCAGCCTCGGCACATCCCCGACAGCGAGGCTCAGTGGGGCGAGGCCGAGCGTACGAGTCACTGGCGTGCCAGGTGCGTCCACGTGGTATGAATACAACGATCACGTTACTTACTAATGATTCTTTTCGTCTGTTGAATGTGCGATTAATTGCTGCGATTCACTCGTCTTCCGATGTTCGTCGGAGGCCGTTCTTCGTCTCTTCTTCTTTTTCTTCTTTCCGAGATCGAGTGGCGAGGCTTGGAAACGCGGGAAGAAATAATCTAAGAAAATTATCTTTACGTTTGTTGGCTTGACGATGAAAGATAAGATAGAATCTTGCGTGTTCGACCGACGAATTGAGCGCGCGTAGATTGAGCCTCGCAGTCGAGACATCCAATGTCATACTTCCATTCGAACGTTTCTTCGCAGATCCGATGAGGATCGTAAGGACAGGAACAGGGAAGGACGTGATCGGGAACGAGATCGGTTGCGAGAGCGAGACAGGGAGAGAGTTCGCGAACGGGACCGGGAGAGGGACAGGCACGGCAAGAGGTCCAACAGCCGCGACAGGAGTAGAAGGCAGAGGGAGTGCAGAAGCCGCAGCAGAGATAGATCGTACAGAGATCGCAGCAGGGATCGTCATCGCGACAGAGACCGACATCGGGATAGGTGAGAAAGTGCGAAAGAACGTGGAGAATTTCCTTGGGGAGTTTGAGAAGAAAGATCGACGTGAAGATTCCAAACGGAGCCTTAAGGGGATGCTCGAGTTGCTAGTGAACTATTTTTTCACTATAGCGATGGTAATTGCAGTTTCGAAAATTCTCTTTATTGCTTGTGCAGAATAAAAAATCCTTTTCCACAAATGAAGTATAGATAGAAAGAAAGTCCGCTCTACAGGACTTTATATTCAAAATGGAAAAAAGTTAGAAAAGACAAATGCAAGTTTTTAACTATTTTCCATTTTGAATATAAAGTCCTGTAGAGCGGACTTTCTTTCTATCTATACTTCATTTGTGGAAAAGGATTTTTTATTCTGCACAAGCAATAAAGAGAATTTTCGAAACTGCAATTACCATCGCTATAGTGAACTTCTTCGCGATGGTGCTGCCATTGCACAATATTTGCACAATAAAATGCTTTTTACAAAAATTTGGCAATTTGTACGCACAAAATCGCTGTTGAGCGGTGTTTGGACATAATTAAGGAATATAAGGATGCTTTTCGAAGTGACTTTAGAAGCGTCATAAAAGAGAATTCTGTGTTCTCCTGTATTCTAACCTCTAATCCTAAAGGAAAACACAGAATTCTCTTTTATGACGCTCTAAAGTCACTTCGAAAAGCATCCTCATATTCCTTAATTGTGTCCAAACACCGCTCAACAGCGATTTTGTGTGTACAAATTGCCAAATGTTTGTAAAAAGCATTTTATTGTGCAAATATTGTGCGATGGCAGCACCATCGCGAAAAAATTCACTAGCAGCTCCAGCATCCCCTTAATTTTCTCAATATTAAAAAAAAGAAACATTAAAATATATTTTTTATTTTGTGCAAGTTCAATTGTTGATTTCAATAATTGGACAATTATTGTAATCCGCTCTCTCGAATTCTCTACGTTTGAAAATTGTCACCTTTACAATTTCATAGCGCTGAGACAATCACCTTGATTTCAGGAGAGGCTCGCCGTACGACTACGCCACAGAATTGGCACGCGAGCGCGAGAGGCAACGAAGGGAGAGGGAATAAACGAGTGAATGCTATACACAATGACATGTACATATTCAATTATTTGTACGAATTGTATAGCTATGGGGGGGGGGGGGGATTAAGCGATAAGCGAATTAGAGCCGAGCCACTATACCACTATCCTCATCACTACCATCACCACCATGCAACGTGCACTCCTCGTGCAGGATATATCTCGGAGTAGTAATCTGGAGTGGAGTGTACTAGCCTAAATCTAATTCGTCTATATTCACACTCTATGTAGTTTACATGTTTTTATAAAATAAAATCGTCACCGTCACTGTCGGCTCTTACTACGACGACGTCATCCTATTTCTGTATCTGACTCGAGACTCGTGTCCAACTAAGCAAGGAACCTGGAAGATTCTGTTACACTTGGCAGTATCGTCACGTATGTATTAGGAATGTGATTTACTTTTGAGGGTTTTGCAACAGATGGCTGTAGTGTCAGTTTGTTCCAATAGCTGTTTCCGATAACTGTTGTTGCTTACAGTGTTGACATTATCCATCACATTTAGTAGCATTATAGCAATAGATGCAATAACAGTCGTGTTTATATCATCGTAAAAATGCAACTTCCGAAACAGCATTTTCGACATGCGTTGCTCTTGTTTTTTAATCAAAAGAAAACTGCGGCTGACGGTTATAGAATTCTTGTCGAAACTTATGGTGATTCTGCCCCATCAATTAAGACGTGTGAATACTGGTTTAAACGCTTTAAAAGTGGTGATACTGGTGTGAAGGACAAAGAACGCTCGGGACAACCAAGAAAGCTTGAAAATGCAGATTTGCAAGCATTATTGGACGAAAACCCAACACAATCCACTTCAGAACTTGCCAGAGCATTAAATGTTGATCGTACAACAGTTACCAAACATTTACATGAAACGGGAAAAATTCAGAAAGAAGGGAAATGGGTTTCACATCAATTATCGGAAAGTGCCATTTGAACATTTGCATTTCGTTGATCGCCAGGCAAAAAAAGAAGAGTCCTTTGTCTCGGATTGTTACTGGGGATGAAAAGTGGATCTATTTTGATAATCCGAAACGCAGAAAATCATGGGTGGATCCAGGCGAACCATCAACATCCACTCCGAAACGCAATATTCGCGGTTCAAAAGTAATGCTCTGTATTTGGTGGGATAGTGTACTATGAGCTGTTAAATCCGCACGAGACTGTCACGGCTGATCGTTATCGACACCAATTGTACAAGTCGAAGCAAGCATTGAACCAAAACGACCACCAATTGCGAGTAAACGACGGAAAGTGATTCTTCTTCGTGACAACGCTCGACCTCACGTTGCGTTATCAGTGGAACAAACACTCTTAGAGCTTGAATGGCAAGTCTTACCGCCCCCCGCGTATTCTCCGGACCAATGAGCAATCTCCATGCGATTATTATTTGTTCCGGTCGATGCAACACGCTTTAGAGGATACACACTTTCATAATTTGGAAGAAGCGCGAAAATTCGTCGACGAATGGATCGACTCGAAAGAAGAGTCATTTTATCGTGGTGGAATCCATCTCTTGCCAGAGCATTAAATGTTGATCGTACAACAGTTACCAAACATTTACATGAAACGGGAAAAATTCAGAAAGAAGGGAAATTGGGTTCGACATCAATTATCGGAAAGTGCGATTGCGAACCGGTTGAACATTTGCATTTCGTTGATCGCCAGGCAAAAAAAGAAGAGTCTTTTGTCTCGGATTGTTACTGGGGATGAAAAGTGGATCTATTTTGATAATCCGAAACGCAGAAAATCATGGGTGGATCCAGGCGAACCATCAACATCCACTCCGAGACGCAATATTCGCGGTTCAAAAGTAATGCTCTGTATTTGGTGGGATAGTGTACCATGAGCTGTTAAATCCGCACGAGACTGTCACGGCTGATCGTTATCGACACCAATTGTACAAGTCGAAGCAAGCATTGGACCAAAAACGACCACCAATTGCGAGTAAACGACGGAAAGTGATTCTTCTTCGTGGCAACGCTCGACCTGACGTTGCGTTATCAGTGAAACAAACACTCTTAGAGCTTGAATGGCAAGTCTTACCGCCCCCCGCGTATTCTCCGGACCAATGAGCAATCTCCATGCGATTATTATTTGTTCCGGTCGATGCAACATGCTTTAGAGGATACACACTTTCATAATTTGGAAGAAGCGCGAAAATTCGTCGACGAATGGATCGACTCGAAAGAAGAGTCATTTTATCGTGGTGGAATCCATCTCTTGCCAGAGCATTAAATGTTGATCGTACAACAGTTACCAAACATTTACATGAAATGGGAAAAATTCAGAAAGAAGGGAAATTGGGTTCGACATCAATTATCGGAAAGTGCGATTGCGAACCGGTTGAACATTTGCATTTCGTTGATCGCCAGGCAAAAAAAGAAGAGTCTTTTGTCTCGGATTGTTACTGGGGATGAAAAGTGGATCTGTTTTGATAATCCGAAACGCAGAAAATCATGGGTGGATCCAGGCGAACCATCAACATCCACTCCGAAACGCAATATTCGCGGTTCAAAAGTAATGCTCTGTATTTGGTGGGATAGTGTACTATGAGCTGTTAAATCTGGACGAGACTGTCACGGCTGATCGTTATCGACACCAATTGTACAAGTCGAAGCAAGCATTGAACCAAAACGACCACCAATTGCGAGTAAACGACGGAAAGTGATTCTTCTTCGTGGCAACGCTCGACCTGACGTTGCGTTATCAGTGAAACAAACACTCTTAGAGCTTGAATGGGAAGTCTTACCGCACCCCGCGTATTCTCCATGCGATTATTATTTGTTCCGGTCGATGCAACACGCTTTAGAGGATACACACTTTCATAATTTCGAAGAAGTGCGAAAATTCGTCGACGAATGGATCGACTCGAAAGAAGAGTCATTTTATCGTGGTGGAATCCATCTCTTGCCAGAGCATTAAATGTTGATCGTACAACAGTTACCAAACATTTACATGAAATGGGAAAAATTCAGAAAGAAGGGAAATTGGGTTCGACATCAATTATCGGAAAGTGCGATTGCGAACCGGTTGAACATTTGCATTTCGTTGATCGCCAGGCAAAAAAAGAAGAGTCCTTTGTCTCGGATTGTTACTGGGGATGAAAAGTGGATCTATTTTGATAATCCGAAACGCAGAAAATCATGGGTGGATCCAGGCGAACCATCAACATCCACTCCGAAACGCAATATTCGCGGTTCAAAAGTAATGCTCTGTATTTGGTGGGATAGTGTACTATGAGCTGTTAAATCCGCACGAGACTGTCACGGCTGATCGTTATCGACACCAATTGTACAAGTCGAAGCAAGCATTGGACCAAAACGACCACCAATTGCGAGTAAACGACGGAAAGTGATTCTTCTTCGTGACAACGCTCGACCTGACGTTGCGTTATCAGTGAAACAAACACTCTTAGAGCTTGAATGGGAAGTCTTACCGCACCTCGCGTATTCTCCATGCGATTATTATTTGTTCCGGTCGATGCAACACGCTTTAGATGATACACACTTTCATAATTTGGAAGAAGCGCGAAAATTCGTCGACGAATGGATCGAAAGAAGAGTCATTTTATCGTGGTGGAATCCATCTGTTGCCAGAAAGATGGGAAAGTTATAGAAAAGGAAGGAAAATATTTTGATTAAGGTATTCATTCATTATCATATTTAAATACATGCGTTTTTGAGCAAAAAAAACCCTCAAAACTAAATCACACCCCTAATACAATAAATTGAATCTGCATCCGGCAATTCAAAACGGAACAAAGATTTTAATCGTAGAATGAAAAGTACAAAGTATCTAAAAATTATTTTAGAATCAGTAACTTTTTTTTATGATAGTTAAGTATCGTAGTTTCCTTATTTCAAACTACTGTTGATAGAAACTTAATTAATTTTTTCATATCGCAATCGTGAGCAAAATAAAGTAAATCCAATTAATCCAAAAACATGCAATTGCTTTCGGCCAAAGCAACAGCGGTCAAAAAGTTAAATCCATCTGCGTAGTTTGCTTTCTGCATGAGTGAGCAAAGCCGAAAGTTGCATGGTCGCTTTTTAGCGCGCAAGTTTCATCTTCGTGGCAGCGTGCCGCGAATGAGACCGCGGACGTTGGATCGCGTCGCTTGCAGCGCGCCTCGGTCAAGTGGCGAGCGAAAATGGCGGCGACGTGCGGCCGCGGCGGGTGAAGCGTCAGTGAACCATGAGAGAGACGCGCGTCACCAGGTGACAGCGAACACGTGGCCAATTGTTACAAGGTGAAGTTATGCTCGAAACGCGTTATCGCCGGTGTTCGTTATAGGAGTGGCTCGAGCGCTATGGCGTCAGGTGACGAGATTCCCGTCTGCGAATAAAGATATCCGCGGTGATTTTTTACTGGGAGCTGCGCCGTTCATTGTTAGATCATGTCTATAATTAAGACTCGGACGTAAAGAGACTCGGTTAATTATAATCGACGATAACCGGCTGTTCGCAACCGGTGCGAGCGACGTCACGCAGCCACCATGACGTCGCCGCGGGCAGGAAATCGCATCACGCGGTCGTCAACGCGGGAAATTCTAGTTCTGACGCGCTTGATCCAATCTTATCGGAGGGATTCTTCCATTAATTTTGATCATTTTGGAAAATTGCTAAATTTGATAAATTTGAAAAATTGTTTCGGAATCAAAATGGAAAAGAAATATTTATTATGTACTTTATAAAAGTGTAATTTGCAGTATTATAATAAAACAATGACGAATCATCATTAAAAATTTAATTTAAGATATAAACTCTCTCTCTTAATGAGAGAATTTTTAATTAAGTTTTAAGTCTTTCAATTTTGTTATTGTATGTAATTAATTACATAATGATCGCGAATCTCCAAGAGCGAAAAATTATAGATGATTGGCCGACGTTGCGCCCTTTTCGCCTTGGGCATCCTCCTGATCCTGGTCCTCGGCGTGAACGTCTACTTCATTCGGATGATGGTCGAGAGTTCCTCTTCGCAGAGGATCTACGCTAGGAATGCGTTGGAACCGAACGCGAGGCAGGATCAGTTCACGCCCTCGCGATCCAACGAAAAGAATTCGCAGCTGCAATTAAGGCCGATCGTGAGGGGCATCGGCGAAAAGCTCAAGGAGGAGATTCGCACGCTGCCTTCCAAGTACTTCAAGCAGAACACCAGCTACGTCCTTGTCCTGGAACGGTTGCTGGCGGAATTGAGGATAATGTCGAATGTCCGCGAGGACATCTGGAATATTCCCAATAACAAAGTTAGGAAATTGTCCACAGCGTTTTATAATATTTAACACCTTTAGACACGTTTGAAATTTAATTAAAAAATTTGTCTGTTTCAAATTTTTAATTAAATTCGATTAATTAATTCTATTGTTGATAATTGACCTTATTTCATTTATTGTAATCGTAAAACAACTGAGAGTTAAGATCTAGCTTCTGACTGTTCTAAAATATTTGAATATTTTACCTTGATTAACTTCTGCAAGAAACAAATTCGTTAATTGTTAAACCTATAATTTCTATAATTTGTAGTCTTCTAATTACAAATAAAATACAAGTAGTATTACAAGTATTAAAGTACAGTGGTCTGCGCATTGTATGCATAGTGGCCGGATGCTCATCAGTTGATTCCGCCGGTTGCACCGGAACTGGGGACCGTTCTAGAGGTCCTGCGAAGATCCAATGTGGTTCGCGCGGATAACGCTCCGTTGGGCACCCAACTGAAACTTATGCTCGACCTGGAGAACGGCGTGAGGGCATTGTTCAAGCCGCGATGGTACTCCAGAAATGCAATAATACGCGGGCCTGTGTATCAGGGCAAAGATCGCCACAATGCCGAAGTGGTGGCTTTCCACTTATCGTCCTTGTTAGCGTTACGCAGAGTACCACTTGCCGTTGTACGAAAACGTACGTCAACGTTTTTATAAAATTAAAATTGTAAAATTAAGATTGTAAACGAAAAACCTAAGATTTATTTAAATATAATTTATTCCAATTTGTTGGAAAATGTTAATAACTCGAGTCATCTTCATTTTAGCTTTCTTCGATAAAGATCAGGCGTAGTTTGAATTTCCTATTAATCGAAGATCGTATTCTCATAGTTGATCTGATGGAGGAAATTCACAACCGCGCGACGCCAGAGTTGTACGCGACCATGTATCAGGAGGGTAACGATACGTGCCTGTACGGAGTTTGTCACTATTGCTCGCCGGCGGACCCTGTCTGCGGCACGGGGAATATGCTGGAAGGTGCTCTCATCTTCTGGCTACCACGATATTTGAAACTGGTGAAGCATCGTCATCCCTGGCAGCGGACTTATAAGAAGAACAAACTCGCCGCGTGGGAAGTCAACGAGGCTTACTGTGATAAGGTCGTACATCGCGTTTTAAGAATATCTTTAAATATAATAAAAATAATGAAATGAATATATAATATATGATATAGCAAAAATATTTGGAAGACGCATTTATAATTAAATAACGTTAATATTCCCAGCAAGCAAACTGTCAGCAGTATGTCGACAGATTGGCAGCAGATTCAATCAGAATAATGCAACAGATCCGGTACCATCTGTGTCCGCATTAAGCTTGTGTTCTGCCAGCACATCCTGCTAACATGGTCTGACAGCAGATTGGCGACAGAAACCGAGCAGAGCCTGCCGACATAACCTGGCGGCAGATTGGCGGCAGAAATAGAGCAGGATCTGCGCAGTGTAGTTGGCAGCAGATTGGGAGCAGAAATCGAGCAGGCTCTGCGCAGTGTAGTTGGCAGCAGATTGGGAGCAGAAATCGAGCAGGCTCTGCGAGAAAGTGCCGTAGTAGTACAAATTTATTGGAGCAATATTGGTTAACAATATAAACCTAATTTTTTACGTGGGGTATGAATTAATTTCTTATATTGGTCCACTATTGTAAAGTAATCTGTGTTTTTAATCAATACTTAATTTGATTAAATGGGCAAATTTAATGCCTTCAGATTGCTTGCGGCGTGTGTGGACGTTGTCCATGAGAACCTCTGTACCGCAAGTGCAAAAATTCTTAGAAAAATTAATATTATTCTGTCAAGACGCGTATATTAACTTATATAACTGTCAGGCTAA